>NW_004797373.1:155052-156402 GCF_000002075.1 Aplysia californica
GCAGAGACCTTTCGATAGTGCAACTCATCAAACACTATCCTATGGACAGTCGACTTTGAAATGTTTAGCGACTCGGAAATGTCGGGAATTTTTAGGCGCTTGTTTGTTTGAATGAGTTCGTTAACGCTACTCTTGTTGTCCTCAGTCTTGGCAGAAAAACAAGGTCCTGGGTGATCTTTGTCATTGACATCCGTATGACCGGCTTTGAACTTACTACACCACACATACACCCGTGACTTTGCCATTACTTTCTCCCCGTAAACTGACTTTATTTCAGTGTGTATTTCTGTAGGTTTGAGACCTTTTGCGGTCAGAAACCGAATGACAGATCTCACTTCTTCTTTGGAG
Organism: Aplysia californica; assembly: GCF_000002075.1. NCBI lineage: Eukaryota > Metazoa > Mollusca > Gastropoda > Aplysiida > Aplysiidae > Aplysia > Aplysia californica. Next base: position 155,401 of record NW_004797373.1, read on the forward strand.
AACTGCTGTGTTCGTTTGGTTAGTACAATGCCAATGGTTCTCAATCAGGGAATTCCAAAATAATTGTTTTGCAAGTGTGCGTTTACAGAATGTGAAAATATTAAATAGTTTTCAAATTACAGCCAAATTCCTGTTTTCCGTGGGACAGCCCTCGTAATACCTCTAATCTTCTGGCGCTCATATGATCTTATGCAGTTGCGAGCGCCGTAAAACCTACAAAAAACTATTTAAAAAACCAACCTTTCTGTCTATCCTTCTGTGTGGGTGGCTGGCTGGTGCTCTAGTATGGTTTGCTCCTTCTTTCCTACCAAAGATCTATCGTCTTTTTGTCTCCTCCCTTTTTTGTGTCACTCTTAAGTAACACATTTAATCTTTGGCACTTACATGACCTATTTGTGTTACAATTAGTGCCGTAAAACTCTTAAGAAACTAAAAACTGTCTCTCAGTCCTGCAAATGCTTTCCCCTTTCTGTGTATCTCTCCCTCTCACTGTCCTTCACTGCTTCCTTTCCTCCTTTCTGTCTATCTCTCCGTCTATTACCTGTTGCCCTTTTCTGTCTATCCCTCCGTTCATCAAATGCTTCCCTTTTCATGTGTACCTCTCCCCCTGTCCTTCATTGTTCCTTTCCCCTTTCTGTCTATCCATCCGTCTATCAACTGCATCCCCTTTCTGTCGATCCCTTTGTCCATCAACTGCAACCTCTTTCTGTCTATCCCTTCGTCCATCAACTGCAACCTCTTTCTGTCTATCCCTTCGTCCATCAACTGCTTCCCCTTTCTGTCTATCCCTTCGTCCATCAACTGCTTCCCCTTTCTGTCTATCCCTTCGTCCATCAAATGCTTCCCCTTCCTGTCTACCCCACCGTCCACCAACCGCCGCCCTCCCCTCCCCGTTCCCCTGGTCCCCTGGTCCCCTGTCTCTACCTCTTCCCTATATATCTCTTGACATGACACTAAAATCGGCCCACTCATTCTATTTTTGTCGCCGTTGTCTATCTAAAG
>NW_004797373.1:158261-159312 GCF_000002075.1 Aplysia californica
GTACAGTCTCTTAGTTTTAGAAAGAGTATTCGGCTCTCGCAACTGCATAAGGTCATATGAGCGCGCGAACCGTCTCTAACGGCTACCAGTACAAGACAACCACCTGTACAAACGGCCACTTCTCATTTTCCTGCTTGCATTTTTTAAATACAATATAATGCCACTGCCCAAGAGGACCAAACGTCTAAAAGGGTACTACTTTTTTTCCTGGATACCGAGTGCTGGTTTGTGCTGGACAGGCTGGATAGGGCAGTCGAAACTGTATAAGACAATCACCTGTATAAGACAATCAATATTATCAATAAGGAAATCATCTGCACAAACAGTCATTTCCCATTTCCCTCCTTTCGCTATATGTGAGGCATGCGGACATAATGAGTTACTTCTTATAATCTAGGAATGGAGATATCTGCCAAAAATCAACACAGGGGATGAATTTGTAGATTTTCAATAAATGATGCCATTTTCTTCAAGTTAAACATAACAAAAAAATCATTTTATATTAAAAAATCATACAATATCAACGGCAACTTGTCAATTTGACATAAAATAATCTATTTCCATAAGGCAAAATTCCGAGAGCACGCCTCACATATGGTCGCTTTTAAGGACTTGCGGGCTAACCCAGATTTCGGGGGTTTCCAGAAATCTTGACCTTCACCGAAAGTGGGCATTGCCCTACCTGTAGGAGAAGTTTGGTTTCATCGATGTGTATATTTGTTTGGTTATAGAGAAAACTCTCCTTGTCTTTTAAAGAAACTGAACAAGGGTCCGAAAATTTTCCTTCTATTTTACTCAAAACAGCATTTTTCGGGATAGCCCCCTTGTACATAAAAGTGACCACGATATAATGCCAGGGTCCAAGAGGTCCAGCTGTCAGAAATGGTATAACTTTCTCCTCGACAACTGGTCTCGGTCGGTTGGACTATTTGATTTGCTCCTCGGGTCTACTTGTAAAACACAGTAATTTGAAGCTTTTTGTTGTGTGTGACCTGTAGTTGGAATCTCTGTACTGTGACCGTTTACTATCTTACGTTCTTCCCCCCCCCCT
>NW_004797373.1:161246-165729 GCF_000002075.1 Aplysia californica
TTTCCTTCGTTCCCCTCTTTTTGTCCAATTCATGTCCTGATGAAAGAAATAAAACAACAACAACAACAACAACAACAACAACAACAGCAACAACAACAACAACAACAACAACAACAACTACAACAACAACAACGACAACTACAACAACAACAAACTAAATCAAACCAAACTTTTTTTTCCTCCCCAGGCGCATTGGTCAACTTGTACATGTCGCGTCCCACCGAGACGACCTACATCCCCTGTTGACGTTGGTGAGTCTTTGTTTTGTTTTGCCTTTGTGAAAACCCGGCCTTCTACAGCAGTTAGTGGGTGGTTGGCGGATGCTCTGGGGTGGTTTGCTTCTTCTTTCATATCAAATATCTATCGTCCTTATCTCCCCTTCTTCCTTTTTTTGTTTGTTACTCTCTTGTAACACCTCTAATCTTCTGGCGCTCATATAACCTTAAGCAGTTGCTGAGCGCCGTAAAACCTCTACTAAAACTAACCCACAGTAGTTAAGTACATTGTGGATGTTTCGTTTCCATAGAGTTACAAAGTTCTCTCTGACATTTTTGGCCGTTTTGAGTTATTAAGACCAATTATAGGCCAGAAACCAAATGTTCTGTATCTACTCTTCAAAATTGGTTGCTTTTAAGGACGAGCGGGCTAACCCAGATTTCGGGGGTTTCCAGAAATCTTGACCTACACCAACAGTGGGCATTGCCCTACCTATAGGAGAAGTTTGGTTTCATTGTTGTGTATTATATTTGTTTGGTCATAAAAAAAACTCTCCTTGTCTTTTAATGAAACTGAACAAGGGGCAAAAACTTTACCTTCGATTTTCTCAAAACAGCATTTTTAGGGATAGTCCACTTTTCCTTAAAAGCAATCAATTAAGACCATACTATCAGAAACCAAATGTTCTATTTACTCTATCAAAATTGTCAGAATATTCAGAGTCGTTTTCAAGATATTCATAGAACTGCCTTCGAAGAACGCTTGACATGTTGTGAAACTCAGACTTTTTAACGTCAAAATTCTCAGAACTAGGTACTGAAGTAGTGAGCAGGTAGAACTTTGTAATTCTAGGGTAGCGTGTCGAGTAGGTGGTTGGCGGGTGCTCTGGTGTCTTTTGCTCCTTTTTTCTGTTAATCTTCTTATATTGTCCATATCCCCTCCTTCTTTTCTTTGTTGGTTACTCTCTTGTAACGCATCTAATGTTTGTCACTTGTATGATCTATTCGTGTTGCAGGTGCTGTAAAAACTCTTGTGTAGTGAGTGGGTGGTTGGTGGGTGCTTCGGTGAGGTGTCTGCTCCTTATTTGCTATCAAACATTTATCGTCCCTGTCTATCCTCTTTCTTTTCTTTGTTGGTTACTCTTTGGTAATACATTTAATATTTGTCACTTGTATGATCTATTGGTGTATTCGTGTTGCAGGTGCCATAAAATCTCTTGTATAGTGGGTGGTTGGCGGGTGCTCTGGTGAGGACTGCTCCTCATTTGCTACCAAGCATTTATCATCCCTGTCTATCCTCTTTCTTTTCTTTGTAGGTTAGAATCTACCCTCAGAAACACATCTTATCTTTGCCACTTGTATGATCTATTTGTGGTGCAAGTGCCGGAAAACTCGTACTGAAACAAAAAAAAACAAAACCCAACAACAACAACAACGGCGGCGGCATCTCTTCGGGGAGGATTCGGGGAGGTTGGACTGACTGCCTCTCCCACTACCCAAGGGAGGCGGTGGCCCTGGCGAAGAGTACGCTCTTCGGGGCTCCAAATATTTCGAACGGATAGCAACCGCACACAACAACAACAACAACAACAACAACAACAACAACAACAACAACAACAGAGAAACAAAAAAATAAAACAATAACAACAACAACAACAACAACAACAACAACAACAACAACAACAACAACAACAACAATCTTGTACATGTGGATGCGTTGTCTAGTGCTGTTAACTTCCACCACCTCCCCTTCCCCGACTTGTTCTATGGTGTTGGGCTTTTCTCTCCCATTACTTCTCCCTGTCACTTGACAATGCTGGCGTGTGTTGTGTATATGTGTAGCTTGTTGTTGCTGTTGTTGCTGCTGCTGCTGTTGTTGTTGTTGTTGTTGCTGTTGTTGTTGCTGTTGTTGTTCTTGTTGGTTGTTGTTGTTTTTGTTGCTGCTGCTGCTGATGTTGTTGTTGTTGTTGCTGTTGTTAGTGGGTGGTGGTGTTGGGGTGGTTGGGGGGGGGGGTGGTAAGGAAGAGGAAGATGCCTTTTGTTGGCCCTTTTTTCTGTAGTTTTACTTTAGTTTTAGTAAGAGTTGTTACGGCGCTTACAACACGAATAGGTCATATAAGTGCCGAAGATTTGAACGGTTTTACTAGAGAGTAACATGCAAAGAAAAGAAGCATGTATGATATTTGAGAGGAAAGAAGGAGCAAACCACACTTGAACGCCCCCGCCCCCCCCAAAAAAAAACACCCCCAAACAACAACAAACAAAAACCCTTCAACTCTTCTTTCCCACTTTCCCTTTTGTGTTTCTATTTTCTGTGTTCCTTCTGCCTCTTAAATTACTTAAACGTGTTGATACAGGCGTTAAACAATCACAGAAACAATCACACAAGCTCTATTGAGCCCTGACAGAAGTTCCTTTTCGACTTAACTTGTGGGGGTGAATAACGAAACTGATTAGTAGGCGGTTGGCGGGTGCTCTGGTGTGATTTGCTCCTTCTTTCTTGTCAAACATCTATTGGTACTTATCTCCCCTTCCTTTATCTGTTTTTTTCTTCCTGTAACACCTCTAATTCTCGGCTCTTATGTGGCCTTTTTGTGTTGCAAGTGCCGTAAAAGTCTTACTGTAAATAAACTAAAGAAACTTGTTTGAATATAATTGACTCTGTGAGGACACGCATTCTGGCAAGTTGACAACGATTGAAGACTCGCTGTTCTTTATAAAAAATCAAAAAAATCTATGAGTCCGTTATTCATACAGGATTTTCCAATTCTGTTTTCTTTGTATATGCAGTTTTTTTTCTCCAATTCTGATTTCTTTTTGCGAAACTTTAAAATGCAGGCACCAACCTGCCCGTTTGAAATATGCAGATTCGTGTATCTGATTTTTGTGTCTGGGGATTCGAAATGCGCCTTAACATTGCCGTTGGTCTGCTGCTGATCGGACATTATGTGCCTGCTTTTAAAGAGTTAACTTTATCACTGTTGTATATACGAATATAACTGTTTGTGTTCCAAACTGGTCCACTGCCGTTTTTTTCCTACCCGATTATCGACGGTATTCTAGATCAGACGCAATTTCCAATACTGCAGTCGCTATTATAATTCACAATAAGTTGACTGGCGCCTATTATGTTATAGGTCCTACTTCTTCTCTTTCCCCCTGTTATTTCTGTCTGTCTGTCTTGCTTTTTCCCGGCCCTAAATGGCTATTGTGTGAGTCGATATGCTTTTCTTTACAAAGAAACAAACATATTCACGATAAGAGGAAATATAAAATGCTTTATTTATATATCCCTGGAATGAACAACTTAATGCTGTTTATGGGCGTGTTCTCTGCTGTGGTTTGTTCTTTCTTTCTTATTACGCATCTATCTTTCTTTGCTCTTCTTCTTCTGTTCTTTGTATGTTGCTCTCTAGTAACACTTCTTTCCTTCGACACCTCTTTGACCTTTGTGTTGCCAGTGTTGTGACACTCTTACTGAAATTTAACCCCCCCCCCCTTACAAAATTGCCAAAGAAAACAAAACAATAAAAAAAAAACCAACAACAAAAAAACAAAACAAACAGACAGCCAACAAGCAACATAACAAACAAACAGACACCCCCCCCCTCCTTACCAACAAAGAAAGTCCCAATCTTATTCTTAATGAGGGGAAATACTTTGCCTGCGGCTTTGTTTAATTGTGTACGTGGAACGAACCAATTTACATCGCATTTGTACAAATTTAAATCAAATAGAAACGCCCCGCCCAGCACTGAAAGTGTTAATGGTAGGCTACTGTGTTGTGTCCAGTGTTTGCTTCTTGTTGTTGTGGGTGGTTGGCGGGTGCTCTGGTGTGGTTTGCTTCTTCTTTCCTATCAAACATCTATCGTCCTTATCTCCCCTTCTTCTTTTTAATGTTTGTTACTCTCTTGTAACACCTCTAATCTTCTGGCGCTCATATGACCTTATGCAGTTGCGAGCACCGTAAGACCTCTACAAAAACTGAAAAGAACCAATTTACATCGTATTTGTACAAATATAAATCAAATGGAAACGCCCCGCCCAGCACTGAAAGTGTTAATGGTAGGCTACTGTGTCGTGTCCAGTGTTGATTGCTGTTGTTGTGAAATGTTGGGTCTGGTTCTACACGACCGTGATCTTGTTTCTTTATTGTCGACGTGTACGCTTTGTTCTACTTCTCTTCTCTTTGTTATTGAGCCACGATCTCCTTCAACTAAAAACAAAAAGACAACACAACCGAACAACGACAGCAGCAGCAGCAGCAG
>NW_004797373.1:166698-167948 GCF_000002075.1 Aplysia californica
CACACACACACACACACCCCTCACACGCACACACATACATACGCAAACGCACACACACACACACACACACAGACAGACACACACACACACACACACGCGCATACACACACACTCTCACACACATACATACACACACGCGCACACACATCTCCACACTTGCGCGCATTATGTGTGCATATTTATGGGTACTCTACGCGTTCTTGTCGCGTCCTGCGCTGCTGCTGACGGTACATTATGTTCCGAGCGAGATACGGGCTGGTACGACCCTCGTACGGTCGTAGTCTGACCCAACGTCTTCTAGGGCAAGTAAGTCTTTTGACAAAGCCCGATTACACGCGTACACGGGAAGGCTTTTCCTCACGTCATGTAGATCTTGGGCCCTTACATCGGCGGAGTAGGTCGACCTTAGTGTCTTGGCATAACTTGTCACGTGACGCGAATGCATTCTGCCCGTAATTCACGGTAATAGTCTATGTCTTCTCGTAGTCAAGGTGACTGACCGACGCTAATACGTGGTGCCCATGGAGAGATCGGGTCGGGTCGGGTCGGGTCGGTTTGCTAGCCAGATTGAGGGCGCAAAGCGGCTATCGTGGCACGACAAGCCGATCGGGCCCGACTCGTCGCTATCCTTTACATTTTTATTTCCCAGAGCTACCCTTTTCATTTTAATTTCAGAGAGCTATCCTTTTTACTTTAGTTTCCCAGAGCTATCGTTTTCATTTTAGTTTCCCAGAGCTATCCTTTTCATTTTCGTATCCCAGAGCTATCCTTTTCATTTTAGTTTTCCAGAGTTATCATTTTCATTTTAGTTTCATAGAGCTATCCTTTACATTTTGGTTTCATAGAGCTATCGTTTTCATTTTGGTTTTCCAGAGCTATCCTTTTCATTTTAGTTTCCTAGAGCTATCGTCTGTTTTCAGGCTACGAGTGGGGCGATCGCCCCCGACCCGATCCTATCCCATCGCAATGGGCACCTCGTTAAAGATTCGAGCCGGGGAAGTTGGTTGGTGATCTATTGTGGTTTGCTCCTAATTTTCTTTCAAACATCCTATTATCAGCATCTTTCCTCCTTCTATTCTTTGTATGTTACTGTCTAGTAACGCGTGTAATCTCCGGAACTTAATATATATTATGGCCTTTTTGTGTTACAAGGGCCGTAAAAGTTTTACTAAAAATAAAAACTAAGATTCGACGAAATGCCCAGTGCAGCGGCGTCGCGCTTTTCCCTTTCGTCAACCCCCAGCCACCTC
>NW_004797373.1:170781-172043 GCF_000002075.1 Aplysia californica
GAGAGAGAGAGAGAGAGAGAGAGAGAGAGAGAGAGAGTGGAGTGTGTGTGTGTGTGTTCGTATTGTGTATTATACAACTTGTGGTTCAAAGAAAGGAATATAATTACCTGTGCTCGCACAAGATTCGTTTCGATAATTATGTTTTAGCGCCAATTAAATGTGGTGTCTCAATTAGTGCGTGTGTGTGTGTGTGTGTGTGTGTGTGTGTGTGTGTGTGTGTGTGTGTGTGTGTGTGTGTGTGTGTTTCTAAATTAATGAAGAATGAAGTGAGAAATAAACTAGACGGGCCTTGATCCGAGGTATTGCAAACTATGAATCGTCGGGCAGATATTAAGAGAGTTTTAAGCCAGACATTTTGAACCTTTTCTTTTTTGTTATCATTTTAATCTGGGGTCGGGGTTGCCTAAGAATAAAACAAAAAAAACAACAACACACACACTCAAAAACAAAAACAAAACAAAACAAAAACCAAGAAAGGACACGTCCTAATGTAATGGTCAGCCGTTATTTTTACTTTTTTTTCAATCATTCTTTCTTCGTGTTTTGCGCATTTCGTTTTTTTTTGGGGGGAAAGTTTTGAATTCCTGAGATATGAGTCGTTGAATTCCCGGGATATGAGTCGTTGAATTCCCGGGATATGAGTCGTTGAATTCCCGGGATATGAGTCGTTCAGTGACTTGTTTTGGTCCCAGCGCAGTAGCGCCCTTTTATTTTAGTATTTTGAGAACGACTTGCGTTCATGAATTTTGTAAGAATTGCGAAAATCGCGAATTCAATAGCCCGCGAGCGAAAACAAGGATATTTACAATAACTACTATTTTAAAAGAATTAAAAAAATTTTCTGTCTCCTGAAAATTGCTGCCTTCTGGGTTTAGGATAGTTGAAGAACTAGCCGACGAGGTGATAAACCGTACCTTAGAATTATAAAGTTGTACTGACATATTTTACCGTTTTGAATTTCTAAATCCATGGGGCCAGAAACCAAATGTTCTGTCTACATAATCAATATTGTAAGATTATTCGGAGCCATTATCAAGATTTTCAAAGAATTGCATTCGAATAAGCTTGACATGTGTGAAACTCGAAAATCTTTGACGTCAAATTTCTCAAAACTAAGTACTGAGCAGATAGAACTTTGTAATTTTAGGGAAGTGAAATGGCTGTGGTTGTGTTTCAAACGTGTGCAGGAAGATTATGCAAATGACGGTATAATTTTGGCGAGTCTCTGCTGTGATGACGTCCGTTAAGTGGTCACGCGGGGG
>NW_004797373.1:172683-174135 GCF_000002075.1 Aplysia californica
GTCAGTGACCGACCTGTGGTCATCAGTGGTCAGTGGTCAGAGAGATTCCTCCAATGGCTGCATCGGAGAAGAGCGACTTTGGCGTCATCGTCTGAGGTAATCGATTTCGTAATCGAATACCGTCTGAAGAGGTCTGTTCTTTTCTTACCCCCAGGAGATGCTGGTGATAAGAGTTTGTCTGAGCCTCGGCTGCATCAAGGTATTACACTGAAAATGATGTCAGGTTTTAAGTAGTAAATAAGGGGTTCTCGTGGTCCAGAGGTTATGGTGTTTGCCTTTCGTTCAATAGGTCTTGGGTTCGAATCCTGACAGCGGCTGAAAATTTCTTCTGTCATTTGCTTTCATCTTCATTTTCTGCACCCTCCTCCTTCCTTTGCCCCCCTCCTCTGGGCTCCTGACTCTGTCTGCAACCTTTTTATTTCTACTCCTTGGCTCATTCTTACTGCTGTCTTTCAGCCACACCCCTGATCTTAGGGCAGGTAATATCGAGCACGTAGCCTTCTCGAATAAGGGCGAAAAATCTCGGAGGTCTCGTGTGCAAGTTGGGCATGCTTAAGATGCCTTGGTGGTCCTAGAATCGATACGAGTTGGCTTCGGCCGCCACCCGGGCAAAATTCAAAATTAATTCGTACCAAACTGAACATGCTTATCCCGTGCGCTCATATGACACCTTGCAGTTGCGAGCGCCGTAAAACACTTACCAAACAAACAGTAAATACAATTACCCAATCAATTAATCTACTCCGTATTTTTTAACGCCTGTTGACACTCTACGCCACGAACGTTGGGCTATGTGTGCCTTCCTGAGAAAAGGACTTATATGTTCAATTAAAAAAAAAGACCCCAAACTTTTGTAGCTTATTTCTGCCTAAAATCAACGGGTGTGAGTGAGCTTTCACACTTCTCTGTCGCTGTGTTGGGAGTATCAACATGTCGTGATAGGCCGCGTTCCATGCGATCTGTTAATAATTTATCGTTAGAGGCACCGTCTGATTCTATTTATGTTCGGATGCTGTTCTTAACCTCTTCCGGCCCGTTTCCTTCAATTCGTTTTTTCTTGTTATTGTGTATTCTGGGATGTTTAAACCCACTCAGCCCTGCTTGGCCTTGTCAGTGAGGCAAGGTCAGGGTCAAAGTGACCCTTTTTATAGTGCTTGCCTACCCGGTGGGTGTCGTGTGGCATCGGTGGCCTTGTCGTTAGGCTCTCGGACCCGTGTCCGTAAGGTAAGGTCGCGGGTTCGAACCCCGTCAGGGGCCAGACCTTTTGTCATTGGGAAAGACACTTTTTCACGAATTTTCTTCACTTCATCCGCCAGATTTGGTAGTTTTGGCGGGCGATGGTGATCACCCAGATAGTAACAAGTGTTATTTAGTGCCCCATAAATTGGAAATATTTGTAGTGTAGGTGGGCGGTGGGAAAATTTTAGCTCTCGCCATCTCTCCACTACCCCC
>NW_004797373.1:175341-176851 GCF_000002075.1 Aplysia californica
TGTGTGTGTGTGTGTGTGTGTGTGTGTGTGTGTGTCTGTGTGTGTTTGTCTGCGTATGTTTGTGTGTGTTTGTGTGTATGTGTGCGCGCCCGCGTTTGCTTGTCCATCGTCCTCTTTTCTCCTCTTTCTTTCCATTGTCTGCTACTAGTCCAGTAACACATCTCATCTTTGACCCCAGTGCGGCCTAAATGGGCTGAACGTGCCGTAAAAGGTCTACTAAACGAAACTACACAGTTATCTTTATCTCTCGTTATCAGCAGCCACCCGTGTTTCTTTCTCTTCCCAAGACTCTTTTGACACTTTGTCTGCGGGCTGAGTGCATCTCTTTTCATGGTATGTCCTTGAACGATTCAACGACCCCACTTTCTGTCTGTTCCCACTTTTCTGGTCCCCCCACAGTCTAGTTCCACTTCTTTGCCCCTTTTCTATTGCGAAAGTTTACGTGCGTTGCATTTTGTTTTGTTTTGTTTTGTTGTAACTAGTATTACGGTTTTACTATTTTTAGCATTCTTTCGTCATCTCTATCGTCTTCTCTGTGCCCTTCTTTTTGACCCTGACAATTTGACTGTATTGAGTGGATAGTTGGAGGATGCCTTCTTTACTTTCCTTCTGTTATTTATGTATGTCTATCTGTCTTAGTTTCTCCTATACATAATTAAAGACCATTATTGCATCGATGTGCTTCTCTTTACTTAAAAAAACAACAACAATGAACAAACTAACTAACAAACAAACAAACTAACAAACAAGCACGCAGACCACCAGACTCTTTGTCTTTGGTCTGAATGCATCTCATGGTGAGTGGGTGGTTGGAGGGCGCCACTGGCATGAGGTCCTTCTTCTTTACTTTCCCTCTGCCGTTACTGTCTGCCTGTCTGTCTGACTTTTCCCCCGCACTAAATGACCTTTATTCTATTATGTCGATGTGCTTCTCTTTACTCGATCAATCAAAGCTCGTGGTGTAATTTTGGACGTATAGATCCAACGATTCCACTTCCTTTCTGGTCCCACTTCCTTTCTGGTCCCACTTCCTTTCTGGTCCCACTTCTTTCTGGTCCCACTTCTTTCTGGTCCCACTTCCTTTCTGGTCCCACTTCCTTTCTGGTCCCACTTCCCATTTCCTATTTTATTGCGAATGTTTATATATTATATTATTATGTAAAATATGTGTCGAATCTTTTTGTTTTTACTTTTACTAGTACTCTTTCGTAATCTCTATCTTCTTTGCTTTGCCCTTCTCTTTGACCCCGACAATTGCCTGCTTGAGTAGGTTGTTGGAGGACGTCACTGGTAGGTCCCACTTCTGTACTTTTGCCTCTGTTGTTTGAACAATAAATGACCTTGTGTCAATGTGCTTATCTTTACTCATCAACAAATGCTTGTCTGGCTCTCTTTTCTGTCTGCCCCGTCATTAAAAAAGTGGGTTTTTTTTTCGTTTCTCTATATTTTCATTTGTTCGGGTCTAATTAGATGCATGTATGCTTGGTCGTTTGTTAGTGTATCCCTGCCC
>NW_004797373.1:177086-178327 GCF_000002075.1 Aplysia californica
TCCCTCTCTCTCTCTCTCTCTCTCTCTCTCTCTCTCTCTCTCTCTCTCTCTCTCCCTCCTTCCTTTGCCCCACCCTCCGGTCACGCCTTCTCTTTCTGTTTCATACGTGTACACACACACGCATATACACACACTCACACACACACACAAACACACACACACACACACACACACGCACTCCCATACCCCCCACACATACACAGACACACACACACATACATATCCGCAAACCCACCTTCATACCACCCCCCCACACACACACGCACACACACACATACATACACACACAACACCCCCCCCCACACACACACACCGAAATTGTTCGAGACGGCCACCCATTGTCAAGAAAAAAAATTGCCTAAGACATCTGGCCATTTTGAACAATGTCATGTAACGTTTCTTTAAAAACCACAAGGGGGTGGGGGGTGATGGGAAACGGTCGGTCGTTTGGACCAGTGTTTGTCTTGTTCAGGTAGTCGTTAAAGCAGGTTTGACTGCATTTTATGAATTTAAATACTATGAGGCGTCATGGGGAAATCAGGCGCTCGTCAAAATTCTGAAATCGGAGATTTTTCCTCCAGTTTGGCAATTTTTTCTCGAATTTTTGTTTTTCTTGCTCAACACCTTATTTGTCCTCATAAAACTGCATTTCCATATGAATTTTTTCTGAAAAACCTTGATTAATTACACACATTATTATGTAAATTTTCAGTTTCCAAGGACTTTTGAGCTGTAGAAGTTACCAAACTTTGGCGGTCATTTTCTCGCAAAATTTGTCTCAGAAAACGGGCTAACCGCACCTCCTTCAATCGCAAATATCTCGACTTATACTTATATTCAAAATAGAATGGGTATTTTTTTTTCACCGAAAGACAAATACACCAGCTCTGAGGTTACACCATAACTCCATATGCCCCCATCTTACTGTATCCCGTGATTGTGTGTTAAATGTTGCAAACTCAAGCAAACCCCCAAATAAAAATGTAAAAAAAAAAATGACGAGCGCAGTGACATGTATAAGTGTCATGTTCACTGCTGTATATGTCTCTCTAAATGGCTAGCTCTTTTTATAGTCAGGTAGTTACTTAATTCCACCAGTAAGTTCTTTTCCTTGACAGTTGACAGTCCGTTTTTTGTCCCACTCGGCGCGTCTGGCTATTTCCCCACTCTTAATGATCCGTGTCGTGTCAATGGGTGTCTGACCCTGTAAACTCTCTCTCTCTCTCTCTCTCTCTCTCTCT
>NW_004797373.1:180532-180897 GCF_000002075.1 Aplysia californica
AGAGAAGAAAATTTTTTGGTCGCTACCCGGAATCGAATCCGGGACCTTTCAATGAGAGGCCAACACCTTAACCTCTAGGCCACGAGAGCCCCCGTAACACCTCTGATCCTCGATACTTGTACAACCAAATTGTGCTGTGAGTGCCGTAACAGTATTACCAAAGATCTTTGGTATTACTGAGAACAATGCTAACGTATGCAAAATATAAACTGTTCTCCGAAAATAAAAAGGATTAAAATTTTAGTTTCGTTTTAAGTTTTGAATTCAGCTGATTTTCCTTTAACGTTGTAGTACGGAAAATTGTCTGCACTCCTGTATTTTTATAAATGTGATTATTTTTGCGAAACATTTTTAATGTTCCTATA
>NW_004797373.1:182457-184123 GCF_000002075.1 Aplysia californica
GGAGAAAACTGTCTCATTAAAAAAAACACAACTGTTTTAAGTTTAGTGTCAGTAAAAGTGCCAGTTGCAGTTTGGTAAGAGTATAACACTGCTCCCAACTGCATAGTAAGGTCATATGAGCGCGCTAGTATATATTTACGGCACTTGCATTACTAGCAGGTCACATAGCATAGTAAGGTCATATGAGCGCGCTAGTATATATTTACGGCACTTGCATTACTAGCAGGTCACTTAAGTGTTTTAGACAGTACCATACAAAGAAACGAGGAGAGTCTGGTAAGGACGATAGATGTTTGATAGAAAAGAAAGGAGCAAATCACACCAGAGCATCTGTAATCACCCATTTTTACAATTTTACCTATAGGATGCATCTTTCTTTGCTTTTTGTCCCTCCCAACGTTTGGAATTTGAATTTTATTAAATATTTCTCCAGCACACGCAACCAGCACGACAGATTAAGACACTGTTATTGAAAGAAAATGAATAAAAGAAATGTCACAATTCTGGGCTTTGTACCTCTGAACCGCTGGCCAGCGTGTACCTCAGAATTACTAAGTTCTATCCGACAATTTTGGCCGTTTTGAGTTAAGAACGTTTTAAGTTAACGAAGTCAGAAACCAAATGTCCTGTCTGCTCTCTCGAAATCGTAAGGTTATTCAGAGTTGTTATCGAGATGTTTAAAAAAATTGCTTTCGAAAAAGCTTGACATTTTATGGAACTCAAAAAATTTTTACGTCAAATTTCTCAAAACTAGGTACTGAGCAGATAGAACTTTGTAATTCTGAGGTAGCGAACATTCTGAGTGGTTGGAGGGTGCCACTGGTGAGTACTTTTTCCGCTATGTGTTGTTTCTGTCTGTTTCTCTGCCTTACTCTTTCCCTGCACCAAATGCCCATAACCGTATCGATGTACGTCTGTTAACTCAAACCAACCAACCAACAAACAAACAAACAAATAAACAAACAAATAACTTCATATGGGTGGTTGGCCTTGGTCTTCCCATTAAACACCTATCATCCTTATCTCTCCTCCTTCTTCTTTTTGTTTCTTACTTTTTTGTAGCGGGTGGTTGGAGGCGCCACAGGTAGGTCCAACTTCTTTACTTTAACTTTGTTATTTCTGTCTGTCTGTTTTAGTTTTTCCCAGCACTAAATAACCATAGGCCTACTGCGTCTATGTGCTTCTCTTTACTCAAACAAACAAACACTCTCTAATAAGAACTCTTATCGGAGGCTCTTCCATATGGCCCAATTGTACTGCAAATATCTTAAGACTCTTACTCGAACTAAAACTAATTGACCAAACAAACAAAACACTTACCAAACAAACCGTACAAACAAACAATCAGACAACAGGAGACCGTGTTGCACCGTAACCTAGATCTGTTATCCCCACAGCGTCGACTGCTGCACGAGTTGGCCTACGCCCTGCTTATACTTAGTTCTATATTATAAGTTTCTTTTCTCTGTTCTTTAGTCGCCTTTGTCATCTCTTGCGGATTTCACCCCACGTCTACGTGTCGCAATACATTCAAACCTGTTCAAGACGACCACCCATTTTCAGGCGAGGGGAAACGTAGTTGGCTTAAACAGATGTTCATCTCGGACAGTGTTGTTATGTTTGTTTTAAAATCGCAAAATGGGGGAACGGAAGATTGGGAGGGGGT
>NW_004797373.1:185708-186407 GCF_000002075.1 Aplysia californica
CTCCCCCCTCCCTCCCCATTCACGACCACCTTGGCTTGGAGTACACACCTTTTTAAAAAATGGAAAGTTTTGATGTTGTTTTTTTTGTTGTTCTTATTTATTTATACCTGTGTGGGTAGAATTTGTATTGAGTTTATTTGTCTTCTCGATAGGATTTTGTATCCCTCCTCAGCCCGGGTCGAGGCCGCCGTCAAAATCATCTAAATCGTGTTGATGGGGGTGTAAGAACATCAACATAATTGTATTGATGCTGCAAGGAACTGTGGCGCTTTTGGCTTCGCGTTGGTCTAGACTTTGGACGTTTTTTAGGGGGGGGGGGAAGTCTAATTATTTGGAGTTGAATTACAGTCGAATTTGTTCCAACGACCACATGTCCAAGACAATCACCACATGTACAGGCGACCAAATCCAGCCTCGACCCCCCCCCCTCATCTTGTCCATTTTTTGTGTAGTGTAACGACAGCGCGCTCATATGACCTTATACAGTTGAGAGCGCTGTAAAATGCCTACCAAAAATGTGTAATGACATTGTCCAAGAAGACCACTTGTCCGAGATGGCGTCTTTTTTCTGGACAATGGATGGTCGTTTTGGAGAGGTTTGACTTTATTTCCTCTTTCAGTGCCTGACATGGTGCTTCTTTTTCCCCCTGTAACCTATAGTTTATTAGTATGGCTTTTAAACCATATTTCCCCCAGTCT
>NW_004797373.1:188711-190767 GCF_000002075.1 Aplysia californica
TATCTATCTATCTATCTATCTATCTATCTATCTATCTATCTATCTATCTATCTATATACCCACGCCTCCCCTCCTCCCGCACAAACCACCCACGCACAATCACCCACGTCCTATAAAAGAGAATAGTGCTGTCGTGCACAGTGGCAGGATGGACGTCTGTGAGATGCCCCCCACAGTCCGGTCGACCCTGTTTAATGGCGCCATAACCTCGGCAGGACGCAGTGTCATCGCCAGTATAACTGCAGGCGGACACACAAAATCTAAAGAGAACTGCAGTGAGAGGACAGAAGTGGAAACATTTATGGGGGCACAGAGTCTTGATCCTTCCCGTTCTTTTTTTTTCGTTCTTTCTTTTTTTTAAAAAGAAAATTTGAGACGGAGTTCTTTGATAAAAAGAAAGATATGTAAACGTGTTGCTAGAAGATTCTTTAAGAAGTGGACTTTCACATCTGTGGCGTGGGTGCGGTGTAGTGGTTAGACTGTTGGGTTCTAAAACCAAAAGGTCTTAGGTTCGAACACCAACCAGGAGCGCGACGTTGTGTTTTTGGGAAAGGCGCTTAACTCAAATTGTCCACACTTCTCCCAGGTGGGAATTGGTTCCGGGCTATAGAGACGGTGAAAGATCTTGTTTGAAAGTTTGTAAGTGTTTGAGCGCTTAATTGTGGCTGCTTGCGCTGAATGGTTCCTCGCAAGCTGAGAATGTTTCTGAGTATTCTAGATTTCTGCTAGGGTAATATTATTGATTGTAATGTGTATAAAACTTATTGTCGGGCGAGGACGTGCGCTTTTATTATTATTTTTCATTATCGTGTCCCATTTTCTGGACTGAGCCATAATTTCTTCTCTTTTATGCTACAGGTCACACCGTTATCATCTTTGTGGGTTGTATAACGAGCTAGAGAACTAAACTAGCCGACAGATTCATAGATCGATCTAGACGGGTGCGCAAACGTGCCTACCTGCAAATGTCTGTACACTTTAAAAAAAATTATAACAGGAACTTAAATGATTTCGGTCATGTGTTTTGGTGCAATATTATATTAATGGATACGAACTTCAATTTTTTTTTTTCAACAATGTTGTATGTAGTTTTGAAAAATCTAATTACCCGTCAGCTTTTATTCCTTTATCTCTCCTAAATACAGTTGAAACTTTCTGAGACGACCACTCCTTTTCTTGAGAAAAGTGGTTATCGTTCACAGAAGAACGTCTTGGGCAATGCCACTGTCATATTAGAAAAAAAAAACGAACAAGAGGAAAGTGATATATGGTCTATATGGTTAGTGTACAGGTTAATGTCTTGGACAGGTGGTCGTTATAGCAGGTTAGACAGATGTGCATTGTGTATGGCAGTACAGCAGTAAAGAGGAAGGCCTCATACTACTCAGTACAATACAATAATGTGTACACGAGCTTCAGTTATTCTTCACTCTTTAAAAAGTCATTAATACAGATATTTGTCAGCTTTTATTCGTTTATTCCTTAGGCATTTAGTTTCTGTTTCAACGTGCAACGAGTTGACCACTTGAAAAAGTGTTTACGGGTGGTTAGTGGGTGTTCTTATGTGGTTTGCTCCTCTTTCCTATCAAACATCTATCGTCCTTATCTCTCATCTTTCATTTTGTTTTCATGTTACTCTCAAGTAACACCTCTAATCTTCCGCACGTCTATAACCTATTTGTGTTGCAAGTGCCATAAAACTCGTATTAAAGCTAAAAGAAACCCTCAAATGATTAGACTAATCTTCGGCAGTGATATGACCTATTCGTGTTGCAAGTGCCTCAAAGCTCATGCTAAAACTGAAAAAACCCAACAACCTCTAATCGTAGGCAGTGATATGACCTATTTGTGTTGCAACTCTTATTAAAGCTAAAATTGTGACGCTGTTTTGTGGTAAGAGACACTGCTTCTGCCTGCCTCTATAAACTATGGCAATATATATTAACTGTGTCACCTGTCAGCACATTTATCATGCCAAGTCTAATTGCGGTTCCTCTATTAGGTCGTTGTTCCTGATTGAGCGGTTCTGAAATGCTAGACGAGGTAAAATGGGAAG
>NW_004797373.1:191356-197856 GCF_000002075.1 Aplysia californica
TCTCTCTCTCTCTCTCTCTCTCTCTCTCTCTCTCTCTCTCTCTCTCTCTCTCTCTCTCTGACATAATTCCGGTCCTCTGTGGCGCGTGCCGTTTGATTATGTTTGGAACATAGAATTGTATAACGATACTATCATAGAATGTGCGTTCTGACGTAGTTCGGGTTTACGGTGGAGCGCTCCATTTGAATCTATTCCTTTTTAGAACATAGAATTGTATTATTATACTTTAATACTTTAATGTAGAACTGGGGTTTTAGGAAGACGGGTAGCTCCATTCTGCATCGCCCCTGTTCTTAAGGGTCCATTTCAGTGTGGGCAGGCTGATTGTCTCCATCATCAGCTGGTTGTATTTTTTATACTGTCATGGACTGAGCATTCTGACGTAATTCCGGGTCACTGTAGAGCGCACCATTTGATTCTATTTGGAACGTTATATTATAATTGTATTATGATACTTCCGAAGACCGTGCATTCTGACGTAGGACCGGTTCACTGTAAAGCGCGCCATTTATTTCTATTTGGAACATAGAATTGTGTTATACTATCATAGACGGTGCATTCTGACGTAATTCCGGTTAACTGTGGAACGCGCCATTTGAATCTATACCTTTTTGGAACATAGAATTGTAATTGTTATACTTGAATACTTGAATGTAGAACTGGGGTCTTAGGAGTATTGGGTGCTCCATGCTTCCTCGCCCCACTTCATAAGGGTCCATTTCAGTGTGGGCAGGCTGATTGTCTCCATCATCAGCTGATTGTATTATTATACTATCTTAGCTTCTGCGCGCCATTTGAATCTATGCCTGTTTGGAACATAGAATTGTATTATTATACTATCATAGACTGAGCATTTTGTCGTAATTCCGGTTCACCACGAAGCTCACCGTAATTTGATTCTAATGGAACATAGAATTGTAACGACGATACCCAAAACAGAACTCTCTAGCGTAGTTTCTGTTCGCCAGGAATCGCACGTTTTGACTCTATTTGGAACCTGATAGAAAGCAACAATGGACAAGTTTGGCACGCACTCGACTATAGCGAAACTTTGGTTGCTAATGTTATAATTTTGTTGCCCTTTATTTTCACGCTTGTGGTGCGCACCAGCACGTGACGGGTACTCGGGTGTGGTTTGCTCCGTCTTTCCTATTCAAACATCTATCGTCCTTATCTCCCCTCCTTGTTTTTGTATGTTTGTTACTCTCTTGCAACACCTCTAATCTTCTGGTTCTCATACTCATCTGACCTTATGCAGTTACGAGCGCCGTAAAACCTCTACTAAAACAAACAAAAAGATTTTATAGAGAGTAAAGAGCTGGTGGTCTTGACATTACCCGGTCTGGGATGTTATATCCCGAGTCGTTGGGCGAGGCTCAGTTATCCTGGGAAACCAGTGGGCTTTATTGGGAACATGCATGGCGCGCGCGCGCGCGTGTGTGTGTGTGTGTGTGTGTGTGTGTGTGTGTGTGTGTGTATGTGATTGTGTGTGTATGTGTTTGAGGCGGGGGAAGGGGGAAGCGGAAAAGGGAAAAGGGGGGGGGAGGTGATATTCGCTTTCTCCGTCAGCTGTGAGAGAATGCTTTTGCAGAATGGGTACGTCTTCGATTTCAGGTGTTTTAACGGCGGCAGGTTGGTTATGTGTGTGATATCAGAGGTGTCATCTCTTAGTACATTGTGGGAGTATCGTATGTTCGTTCCACTTTTGTATGCAGCCAACTTTGTTTACCAATTTTTCAGCACCACGTCAAACTTTCCTGTAAATCCCCTTCTTCTTTACCTTTTCCGCAGGAGATTAATACCAAACTGAGTAGGAATAAATGACCCTAGCAATGAACACTCAGTTTGATTACAAATAAGATGAATTTGCTGGGGTATCGTATATTTTTTATTTCGATTGTGAACTGCAGAACAATGCTGGGGGCCAGCTGAATTGGTTCGTCATATTCTTGGAGTTTGATCAATTCGAATGTTGCTACTGTGGGTTTTTTGTTTTGTTTTGTTTAAATGGGAAATCCGTTTCTTGGGCACACGCACCCATGCATATACACATAAACACACACGCACTCTCTCTCACACACACACGCACGCACACACACACACACACACACACACACACACACACATACACACACACACGCACACACAGAGAGAGAGACACACACACAGACTTACACATACACAAACACACATACATTCGTACTTTCACACTTTGAAGAGCGATACCCTATGTGGCAATGGTGCACAGCATGAGGAAATGAGAAACTCCACATTGTCTTCTTTGTAAAACAGTCTTCAAGAGGTGTTTTGAGCAGCAACTGCGACTGTTAATTTATATTTATTGTGTGCGTACGAAACCAGCTGTATGAATAGTCTTCTGGCAAATGTGCCTTCATTGAAGTGCTAATGTCCTTCTGTAAAATGATATATAACTACAAAAAAAAGACGCCAGGGAAAATAAGATAAAAACGGCGTTGTGGAATTGCTGTGCTTTCGTGTGTCTTTGCTGTAGACAGGTACATTCAACGCCAGCACTTTTGTTCCCCTTGGTCGCGTCTTTTGCCGCTCAAAAACTTGCAGGACTGGATTCTGCACAATTGAATAGCCTGTTAAAAGGTTTTGGAAGGCAGACGAACGCGATATGCGTTTTACCATTCAACAGCTTGTTTAAAAGCCCCTCTGTCGGAATGTGCAGGGTGATTAAAAGAAGCTCAGACTAAATAAAAGGAGTAGAGCAGGGGGGTAAGAATGTCAAGTAAAAAAAGTTGACCAGGCTATTTTTGAAATGGGATTGTGGTTTTAGACTCCCTTTAGTTTACGGTTGAATGCTTTTGGATTTTACGTTTGGTATTTGATTCACAGCTACAGTCGAATCTATTTAAAGTGGGTGGTTGGCCGGTGCTTTGGTGGTGTGGTTTTACTTCCTTCCTATTAAACATCTACCATCCTCATCTTTCCTCCTTCTTTTCTTTTTTTTGCTTTACCTTCAAATAATATTTCTAATTTTAGTTATTTATATGACCTGTTTGTGTCGCAAGTGTGGTAAAAATCTTATCATACCTTACTAAACCCTGCCTCGTTGTATAGTGTGGAAGACTGGAACGAATTAGGATTCCCAGTACGCTCTCCAGTACGCCTTTTGTGCGCTATATTTAGAGTTTGCTCCCTTGTTTAGAGGCAGGTAGGTGACCCTTCGGCCAGGGCCAAGGTCAGATAATATGTCACATACACATAAACACACGCCACAGACACACATACGCACACACATACATACACACATACATACACACAAACATAAACACGCACACATACATACACACAAATGTCATACACGCACAGCCCTTCGTTAGGTCCAAAACGCATTTACTGTCATGGATAATCGCGGCAACTTGGCCTTTCATCTGGTCCAGAGAAGTGGTCAGGGCTATACCAAAATGGCTTTGTTAGGGTCGATTAGGCTTCTATTCTCGTGTCGACCCCTTTCTAATTGCCACCTGTCCAAGACAACCACCCGTACAAACGAACGGCCATTTCTCACTCACCCCTTGGTGAAAATGGTGAAATGGTATAGGTTTAACGCCCCTATCAACACTGTTAGGTTATTTAAGAGGCGGGACCTCCTAATTTAACATCCGTCTCCGATAGGACCGAGCCAAGTGGGAAGTTCGTGTAAAGTGCCTTTCCCGAGGACACAACGTCGGACCGAGCTGAGGCTCGAACCCCCGAACTCGCAATCTCACGATTACGAGTCCGGTAGCCTATCTTCTAGGCTACCGACGCCACCCGCTCACTCACCCCTTGAGTTAAAAAATATATATCATAATGGCACTCTCCAAGACGTCCACCTGTCTAAGACAACCGTTTTCTACCTCTATAAATAAATCATTGATGGTCGGTTGTTGGCAGTCATGGACAATTTCGACTGTAGCTTTCTTTTATAGGTTGATGTCTTGGACAGTGTCATCATGCATGAAAGAGAAAATATTCAAGGAGGGAAGTGTGGGAGAAGTGGTCATTTACATAGATGATTGTCTTGGACAGGTGGCCATTAGAGCAGGCTCGACTGTATTAAGATGGCACTGTTTAAAACGGTCATCCGTCTAAGACAGCCACTTCTCTTCTCGACTATGTGTGGTCGTCTGGGACAATTTCTATCGTAAATATCTGGTCGGTCTCCGCGTATCAGACAGGCTATCAGATCTCGTCACCCAACCCTTTTCGCAATGCTGTGTTAACTTTTTTGTTCTTTCTCTCTTTCTTTCTTTCTATTCTTTCTTTCTTTCTTTCTTTCTTTCTTTCTTTCTTGGTGTTGTCCATCCGTCCGTTGTTAGATGTAGCCCCCCAACGACGACCCGCTGTTTCTTTTTCTTTTTCATCAGCTTTTCTCCGTGTCCATAGGTTGTGCCGGTCAACTATCTGGTGGCATCTTGCTACCTTCTTACTTGTCTTCCTCTTGATCTTTTTCCTTTTCTCGGTCTCCAACTCTTACTAAACACGGAATGTTATTCCAACTGTCTACAAAGCCAATTTTGTCCTCCTAGTTTTCTGCACTATAAACGTCCCCTGTATAAACCAGCTCCTATTTAACGGACTTTTATAAAATGAGACGTTTGCTTCTCGGCTTGACACCACAAGGTAACGGAGGCCGGAAAAATACAGTTAGTAAGTTAGTAAGTAAGTAAGTAAGTAAGTAAGTAAGTAAGTAAGTAAGTAAATAAGTAAGTAAGTAAGTAAGTAAGTAAATAAGTAAGTAAGTAAGTAAGTAAGTAAGTAAGTAAGTAAGTAAGCAAGTAAGCAAGTAAGCAAGTAAGCAAGCAAGCAAGTAAGTTAGAAAGTACCGGTAAGTAAGTGAGTAAGTAAGGTAACTAAGTAAGTCAGTAAGTAAGTAAGTAAGCAAGTAAGCAAGCAAGTAAATAAGTAAGTAAGTAAGTAAGTAAGTAAGTAAGTAAGTAAGTAAGCAAGTAAGCAAGTAAGCAAGTAAGCAAGCAAGCAAGTAAGTTAGAAAGTACCGGTAAGTAAGTGAGTAAGTAAGGTAACTAAGTAAGTCAGTAAGTAAGTAAGTAAGCAAGTAAGCAAGCAAGTAAATAAGTAAGTAAGTAAGTAAGTAAGTAAGAAAATAAGCAAATAAGCAAGTAAGTAAGCAAGTAAGTAAGCAAGTAAGTAAGCAAGTAAGTAAGTAAGTAAGTAAGTAAGTAAGTAAGTAAGTAAGTAAGTAAGTAAGCAAGTAAGCAAGTAAGCAAGTAAGCAAGCAAGCAAGTAAGTTAGAAAGTACCGGTAAGTAAGTGAGTAAGTAAGGTAACTAAGTAAGTCAGTAAGTAAGTAAGTAAGCAAGTAAGCAAGCAAGTAAATAAGTAAGTAAGTAAGTAAGTAAGTAAGTAAGTAAGTAAGTAAGCAAGTAAGCAAGTAAGCAAGTAAGTAAGTAAGTAAGTAAGTAAGTTAGAAAGTAACGGTAAGTAAGTGAGTGAGTAAGTAAGGTAACTAAGTAAGTCAGTAAGTAAGGTAACTAAGTAAGTATTAATAACGTAAACACACGACGCAGTAGAAGTAAATGACCCTAGCAGTAAACATACAGTCTGCGTTATATATAGCTTACGTAGTTAAGATGAACTTGCCGAAGTTTGGTACATGTTTGTTATGACTGTAAACAACCGAGTGATGCCGTGAGTTGCTTAAGGAAAATCCGGATAATATGTTAGTGCTCCTCTTCGTCAATTAATATGATGTGAGCCGCTTCGTCAAATGGGTAATTAGAACCACTTCGACAAACGGGTTAGCATCCCTTCAACAAATGGGTGCACCCACTTCGGCAAACGGGTTAGGAAAGAGAGTAAGGAGTCTGAATTCGGATAATATTTCATTGAGAATTATCCGGTTATCCTTATAGTTTATCCGGATTTTGCCCTCCTCTACTGTAAACGACCGAGTGATGCCGTGAGCCAGCCGACATCTGGCGCTTGGTATACTGCGAGTTAAGATTCTCCCTTCATAACAGACCAAGGCCCCTCGTGGGGTTTTTAGTCATTCAAGATTTCACCGCGGCATTCAGGGGGGATACGTGTATCGTTTTCCTTACTTCCTTACTACAGACAAACCCCTCATCCTTACCATCCAGCCCAACACAATTCAACCGTGCCCCCCACCCTCGCCTTCACCTCTCATCCCTCTTTCGCCATCTCCTTTGTGGTCGTCGCTTATGCGTTCAGCTGGTGGTGACAAATTATCGACGGTCGCAAATTTGCGTCGCAGTTGGGGAGTGTGGGTGTGTGGGTGTATATGGGTGTCGGTCCGGGTATGGGTCTTATTATACTAAATTATAGAGTTACGGGCCGGAATTTCGTAGCGGGTGGCAGTTGGGGTAAATCTGTTAAGAATGTTGGACCAACATTTCAAGAAGAAAAACGAAAAATAAATTAAAAAGCAATGTGCGCCCTTCCCATTGAATACACACCGTGTCCACAGTGTTGGGGTCACTACAGTCGGAACATGTCCATCTCTGCTCC
>NW_004797373.1:197982-199858 GCF_000002075.1 Aplysia californica
TCCCCCCCCCCCCCCCCCCCCCTTCAGGATCCATCCCAGAGTCTGCCTGCTTACAGTCTCCATTTAAATCCGTTAAATGTAAAGCAGACGCTCCCCGAGACTCCCGTGTCTTCTGTAAAATACCCTTTATGGCTTTGCTGTCACCCCCCGGTGCTCGTCTTAGTGGTTTTCAAAGTTGTGTAGGTGGTTGGCGGGTGCTCTGGTGTGGTTTGCTCTTTACTTCTTTCCTATAAAAAAATATATCTTGTCTATCTCCCTTCCTTCTTTTTTTGTGTTTGTTACTTTCTTGTAATACCTCTAATCTTCGGCTCTTATATGACCTTATTGTGTTGCAAGTGCTGTAAAACACTCACTAAAACTAAAAACTTCGAAGTTGTTATCCTTTAGCTGGCTGGCTGTCTAAAACATTATAGTTGATCCTGCTCTAACAGTAATAGACACGACGGCTGCTTTGGCGTGGTTTGCTTCTTCTTTCCTATCAAATATTTATTGTCACTATCTCTCCTCCATTTTTTTGGTGTTTTTTACTCTATTGCAACACCTCTAATCTGTGGCACTTATACAATATATTACCAAAAATATGTTGCAAGTAGAAGGCTTACTAAAAGTAAACTAAACTAATCGAAAAGGACACTTGTCCGAGATAATCACCTGTGCAGAAACGGCGTGGGTGGTTTGCTCCTTTTTTCTTATCAAACCTCTATCATCCGTATCTCTCCTCCTTTTTTGTGTTTGTTGCTCTCTTGTAACACGGCTTGTTTTCGTGGGTGGTTGGCGGGTGCTCTTGTGTGGTTTGCTTCTTCTTTCCTATCAAACATCTGTCGTCCTTATCTCCCCTTCATCTTTTTTATGTTGTAACAGCTCTAATCTTCTGGCGGCGCTCATATGACCTTATGCAGTTGCGAGCGCTGTAAAACCTCTTCTAAAACTAAGGCTAGTTTTCGGCACCTGTATGACATTTGATCACTTTTCGATTTGTTTCCCTCTCTGTACTACAGAGCGAATGGCCGTGGTTCGAATCCCAGACTGGGCATTCTTGAACTCTGGTCATTTTGTGGAGTTTTCAAAGCTCTAAACCCATTTGACTCAATCCTGTCGAAGACCAATGTTAAATAACAAGCAGTGTTGACAAAGGC
This sequence comes from Aplysia californica, assembly GCF_000002075.1. Taxonomy (NCBI): domain Eukaryota; kingdom Metazoa; phylum Mollusca; class Gastropoda; order Aplysiida; family Aplysiidae; genus Aplysia; species Aplysia californica. The sequence goes on from NW_004797373.1 coordinate 199,119, forward strand.
GTTCAACCCTTAAGAGAATTAATACACGTTCTTCTCTAGATTCTGAGCATTCTCCTTAACATAGCCTTTAGCAGGTGGTTGGAGGGCGCCACTGGAATGTCCTACCTCTGTAATTTCCCTCTGTTGTTTATGTCTGTTCATCTTACTCCCCCCTCCCCCCCCCCAAGCACTATATAACCGTTATTGTGTCGTTGTGCGTCTCTTTACTTATACAGACAAAGAAACAAACAAAATAGCTCATTGCTTGTGGGAACTTTGCGTACATAAGCATTAGCAGCAGTGACGGGAATGAAAAAGTTGGGTGGTTGGCGGGTGCTCTGGTGTAGTTTGGTCTTTCTTTCCTATCAATCAGCTATCATCCTTATCTTTCCTTCTTTTATTTGTATGTTACTGTGTAGTAACACCTCTAATCTTCGGCACTTGTTTGGACACTTATATGACCTAATCGTGTTGCAAGTACCGCAAAACTCGGGGACAAAAACTGAAAGAGAATGAAAGAAAGCTGCTTTATAACGGTCCCTTAAAGCCGTCTCACTTACCACTGATATGCTGTGTTTATTTGACATTCTGAGATGTCAAGGACCTGCGGTGGATGGGTGGGTGGTGGGGTGGGGTGCACTTTTACTGATAAAGATTTAACCTGCTCTCGTAGATATATCGGTGCTTTCCTCACTACGTGAATGCTCTCTCTCTCTCTCTCTCTCTCTCTCTCTCTCTCTCTCTCTCTCTCTCTCTTTTTC
>NW_004797373.1:202130-204721 GCF_000002075.1 Aplysia californica
CCCCCCTTTCTTTTATTTTTATGTGTTTGTTACTCTTTTGTAACATCTCTGAGCTCCAGTGCTTAATTGACATCAAGTGCCGTAGATCTTTACTAAAACTAAAACTTTCAGTATCCACATGGATTTTGTTGTGTGTGTGGCGGTGTGCATCTCTTTCAGAGTTGCATCAGTGTCCGTGGTGTAGCGGTTAGGCGCTGTTCTGTGGCCCGCAGGAGACACGAGTTTGATTACCGAGTGAGGAGAATAATTGTTCATAGAGTAGCTTGACCTTTGTGCTAGAATGTTGTATCCCTTTAGGCCGGGGGTTGGCTGAGATCGACAGGATTGGAAGCTCGCCTCCTAAATGAAGAAGACCTCGAAGACCTCGAAGAAGACCTATATTAAAAACAGCCTGGAAGACCGAGATATTCGATAAAAATTCTCCCCACTCCGGAATCAAACTGGAGTCTCCTGCATGCTGTAGCGGATCTCCTGACCACTTCACCACAGACCATAGTACCTCGATCGTGGCTAAGACGGTTTCTTAAAATGAGGCTAAAGATCTCCGAGAAATAAAACAATCGCAGCGATGAAAAACATAACATGACATAACATAAAAAGACAAAACAAAGCAACGGAACAGCGTCGACTGTGTTGTCACGTGACACGCTGAGATGGCGCTGCTGTTGTTGTTGATGTGGTTGTCGGCTTATCAGTCACATGTGTTGCTTTTTTTTTTGGTGTGTGTGTGTGTGTGTGTGTGTGTGTGTGTGTGTGTGTGTGTGTGAGAGAGAGAGAGAGAGAGAGAGAGAGAGAGAGAGACGGGGGTTGAGAAAGGCAGAGAGGGAGGGTACTCAGACACAAGAGAGCATTAGAGAGAGATAGACAGAGAGATAAGGGCCATGGGACTGTTGTCCAGATGGTATTTCTATCCTCCAGAATCTCCCTTCTCATACGACAATAGCGTCTCTCACATAGGATGCTGCTGTTCGCTTTCCTGTTCAAATTCATTCAGGTTTGTGCCTGTGCTTATAGTCCGTTCATGAATGTTTGGAACAACAAAAACATTAATGACAATACTTTACTTTACTTTTACTTTTACTTTTTCATCCTTTGTTGCCGTTAAGCGTCGAGGTGAGATGCAGTTTTCTATGGTAGGGCCAGTTCCGCAGCTCTTTCAGTTGTGGTATTATGTTTTCTCAGGGTTTCCTTGACGCCCCCAATCCGCCCTTTGTATGGCCTTCTTCTTCCTTTATAGCCTGAGTGCTCGTTGTAAACATGTGACAATATTATGTAAAATTCACATAAGCATCACTCAAAATTTAGTTAACTAAAGTCGGAACAAATGGGTTGGTGAGAAATCTTGCTTCAATTGTAAAGTTTTCTGGTTTTTTTGTTTTTGTTTATTTTGTTTTGGTATGTGTTTTACGGCGCTCACAACTGCATAAGGTCAAATAAGCGCGCGATTCAAAAGTGTACTCGAAGGGTTGGGGAGGAATGTCTCGCTTTAGTTAAAAAGTGTTCACAATTAAGTTGCTCAGTCAACATACTAGAAAAACAACACTGTGTGCTGTGCCATCGGTTCTTTTGCTTGACGAGCGGTTTGCAGTAATGAGACATTTTAAGCCTTCATGATGCCAATGATCACTCGTCCTGTACTTAATGGGGGAAGTCGGTCGTTATGTCGTCACTGAGCGGGTGCTAATCGATAACTGTACTCAGTGCTTGTTAAAAAAGAATGACTCCCTTAGTAAATACTTTAATATTTTCGTTCCTTAGTCGATACTAAATGGATACTCAAATTTTGGAATGTTAGGATTTTTTAAACAAAAAAAAAACCCATTGGAAATACTGCTGGCCGAAAAACTATAACTTTGACCGTGATATACACAGACAGGCAACCGATTTCCATGGTAGAAGTTGGTGGATTCCGAGAGTTCATGAATGCAGTCCATCCCCCAAAATTCAGAAATCATTTGTCGAGGTTCAGCTAAAGTAGAAAAGACAAAAAAGGAAGACTTTGCCCCCCCCTCCCCCAAAAGATTAAAAAAAAACCCAGCTATAGACACAGCTCTTGCTAATGCATGTAGGCCTACTCTCGCATTCATGATCTTTTATGGTCCAAAGTGATTGACATTATTAACAGTAAGAAACGTTTGTTACCTCCCCTTGTTGAATCTCATTACCTACTGAGTACTTTTCGAAATTGTGCCCTCTTAGTTAATAAAGTACTTAATACTGGTCAGTATCGACTGGCTCCCCCCCCCCCCTTCCTCCAACCGTCGTGTCTTCATCGAGATCGGGCGTCTTCCCATCCAGCACGGGACAAGTTTGCTTCCTCTGAATTACAAAGTTCTATTTGACATTTCTGGCCGGTTTGAGTTACTCAGACCACCAAGTCAGAAATCATAATATTATGCTCTATCCGCTCTGATAAAATCGTAAGATTATCCTTTATCGTTTTCAAGATATTCCAAGAATTGCATTCGAAAGACCTTTACATAATTATTGTGAAAATAAAAAATTATGACGTCAAATTTCTCAAAATTAAGTACCAAGCAGATAGAACGTTGTTAATTCTGAGGAGGTGAAGTGTGTGTGTGTGTGTGTGT
>NW_004797373.1:205499-207241 GCF_000002075.1 Aplysia californica
TGTCTGTCAGACCGGGTCGAAGCCAATTTCCTAAATGGTCTAAATTTTGTCGATGATAGCGTGAAGACACCTGCGTTAAATGATGATAATAATGATTGTGCGAAGAAGAAGAAGAAGAAGGAGAAGGAGAAGAAGAAGAAGAAGAAGAATTTGCACGTGAACGCACCAGACACGGACGTACGATCGCACAATGGCCTCACACACGCATACGATACTGCGTCTCTCTTACACTTGTATGTTCATCTTCTTTCCCTACTACTACTAGTACTTTATATGATTGTTGAATAACAGCGTTATTTTGTCGGATGTACTTTTTAAAAACATTCTTTTGCTCTGACGTTCACCGTAAGCTTTTAAGTCTAAGCCTAAGCCACTGTTTGCCAAACCATGGCGAATATGGTAATTTTTGGTGGTGGGCGCCAGGGGTCACGGGGGTAGTGACAAGTATTATTTAATGTCCCGCTTGGGAATACATGTACATGTACATAGGTGGTCGCTACGGAAGTGTTAACGTCTTAGAGAAAGGTGGCAAAAATGGGCGCTGGCTATAAACAGGTTGACAGGCCCTGCTGTGTTTTTTAAAAAAATCGTCGAGGTTTTAGTCCAGATGAATGCATTCTTTGATTCTGATAACTGAGCTTTCAGGAAGTTACTAGTTAAGTTCGAGTTTATTTTGGCAATACGGCGATGCTTTATTGTAAGTCCCCCCGCTACCATACAATCCTAAGAGCACTTTGGCAAACTGCTTTTCCTTGCAAAAAAAATAAAATAAAAGTTTTTACCTTTAAACTATGTCATTGGCCTTTTAGCAGTTATGTCACCTTGACACTGGCTTTTGAAAAAGCTCAAGGAATGTGTGCGTCAGCAGCTCTCCAGGTGTTCCCTAATTGTCTGGTGTGTGGGTCAAATTCCAGAGGACGTTTTGCACCGTACGAGGTTATACAGAATTTTTTTTTCTTTTTCTCTTTGTATTTGTTGAGCTCTACTTTAGATGTCCTCTTAATATAATACTTTTTCCAGCACTAAATTATCATTATTGTGTCGATGTGCTTCTCTTTTATCGATCAATCAAACAGGCAAATAAACGTGGGTGGTTGGTGTGTGCTCTGGTGTACTTTGCTGTTGCTTCTTCTTTCCTATCAAACATCTATCGTCTTTATCTCCCCCTTTTTTTGTGTTTGTTACCCTCTTGTAACACTTCTAATCTCCGGCACTTATATGACCCTATTGTGTTGCAAGTGCCGTAAAACACTTACTAAAACAAAAACAAACAAACAAACAAACGAACAAAACAACAACTAACAAACAAGACTAAAACCCACAGTACAGTCGTGCTTGTCAATCCTGTTATATTCAGAGCCCATTTTTGCCACCTTTAAGACCGTAACAAGAGGCTGGAGTTTCCGTACCGCCCACCTCCATGTATGTCTAAGCGGTGCGTGAAATAATACACGTCACTCCCCAGGCGATCCCCACCACCCTCCTAAATAACTGTGGTGTTTTGTCAGTTTGGCTTCTCTTTCTTACTTTGTAACGGCAATATTCTAGCGGTCTTCACTACTCAAACGTGCGGATTAGGGAGATCTTAGGTGCCTATTTATGTTTTAACAAAATGTGCCCTCACATTGCGAGGTTTAGCCTTCAGAAATGACGCAATAATCAAAATTAGACGAAAAAGGACATATGCCCCCCCTCCTCCCCCAAACAAACAAACAAACAAACACACAAACAGACAATCCTCC
>NW_004797373.1:208398-212717 GCF_000002075.1 Aplysia californica
CTCCTTCTACCTGTCTCTCTCTGTCTGTCCTTCTGTCTCTCCCGCCCCCTCTCCCTCTCACTCCCACCACCCCCTCTACCCCACCCCGCCAAACACTCCCCGACGCCCCAGGAGGGGGGGGTCCCGGCCGTTCACCTGTCGGCGAACCCCCGGTGTGTTTGTTCAGCAGTCGTCGTTGTTTGTCTGATCGAAGATGATTGTGACACACAAATCGGATCTGGAGATCGAAGCCTCACTCGTACAACCGTGAATAAATATATTCGTAGCGTCCAGCGGGGATGGCACCACTCTCCTTTTGTGTCGGGCACGCTTATCTTTGGCGGGCCGTGGCGTCTTGAGAACGAAAAGGTGCTCAAGAATGGGTTGCGTTGCCCCGCGTTTTGGATTCGACTTTCGTTTTTGTTTTTTGTTTGTTTGTTTGTTTGTTTGTTTGTTTATTTGTGGCGGGTGGTTGGAGGGCGCCTCTGGTAGGTCCTACTTCATTTACTTTCCCTCTGTTGTTTCTTCTGTCTGTCTCTCTGTCTGTCTGACTTTTCCCTGGCACTAAACTGTCATTATTGTGTCAATGTGCTTCTCTTTACTCTAAACTCAAAGAAATGTTTGTTTTTAAATCTTTGTAAGTGCTTTACGGTGCTCGCTACCGCACAAGGACATATGAGCGCACCGGACTCATTGCACATTTTTAGTTCGCTAGGAATTAATTTTGAAATAAGCTCTGGTGGTGGTCGAAGCTTACTCTTGCTGATTTTGGACCACCAAGGGATCTTTCAACTGGAGATCGAAGCCTCACTGGTAGTACACCGTGGAGAAGTATCGTAACGTTTAGCCGGGATAGTACAGTTCTCCTATTGTGTCGGGCACGCTTATATTTGACGGGTTGAAGCGTCTAGAATGTCGCTAGCTTAGAATTACAAAGTTATATCTGCACAGTACTTAGTTTTGAGAAATTTGACGCAAAAAATGTTGAAAATCACGACATGTCAACCTTTTTTTCGAATGCAATACTTTGAATATCGTGACAACGACTCCGAATAATCTTTCGGTTTTAGTAGAGCAGATGGAACATTTGGATTCTGACGTCATGGTTTTATAGTTTCTCAAAACGGCCAAAAATGTCAGATAGTACTTTGTAATTCTAAGGTTGCGATGTCTTGCGTTGCCTCGCGTTTTGGATTCGACTTTCGGTTTCGGAGAAGATGAATAGACACTTCTCTCCACACGATATAAGTCCCCTGTTTGTTTTTGGATTTGTGTTTGTCAGTGGAGTTTTGAACTGTTCCCTGTTCGATTGAGCTATCTGTCTTGTTATTTCTTTTTTTCCCGCTAAATAAATCGTGTGTTTGTTTTTGGAATTTGGCTTGTTTGCGGAATATAGAAAAAAAACAACCTATTCTTATTCGATCGAGCTACCTACTTTTTTGTATAGTGTCTACAAACCCAAGCGTGCCCGTGCAAGATTTAGGAGAATTTACGACCACATCGACGTAATTTAGATTATTTTGGAGGCGGGCTGCGACCCTGCTAGTCAGGGCCATCCCGGGATGAGAGAAATACAACATTTCAGGTGTAAGAGTGGGGTACTCAGTTAAATTCTCCCTTCACGTGATTCGAACTGGGGTCTCTTGCGTGCGACGACGAAGCGTCTGACCGCTACACCACAGACGCCGCTGAAACCGTTTGAATTGTTGCAGTACTTCTAACGTTTCCCTGTTCCATTTTGTTTCCTGCTTGTTCTTGTTGTTTGCGGGTGATTGGCTGGTGGTTTGGTTTGGTTTATCGTCGGTCGTCCTGATCTCTTCTCCTTCTTTTCTTTGCATCCTGCTCTCAAGTAACCCTTCTACTTTTCGGCGTTTATATGACCAATATTTGTCGCAAGTGTTGTAACAAAACAAACAAACGAAGAAACAAACTATCTATCAATCAATCAAACAAACAAACAAACAAACAAACAAACAAACAAAACCCCAAATGCCTGCACTTCTCCTGCGTCATAGATATATGTGAACTGTCCTAATCGTTCCCAAACATAACGAGGTACCGTATGCTGATAGGCGGCATTGACGTGTTGTTTATTTATTTATTTATTTTATTTTATTTATTTTGTTTTTTCATTCATATAGCCATTTATTTATAATTATTACATGATTATGTATTTATTTACCAATTTATTATTTATTCATGTTATTTTTTTTTCGGAAATGGAGGGGGGGGGGTGTTATTATTATCATTTAATTCCTAACCCGGTTGTGTTTTGTTCTTAAGATTGTTTGTTTCCACCTGTGATAGACGTGTATTTACGAACTGAGCTTTGTGAAGCAACCACGCTCGGAAGATAACATTCATTCTTTTGAACTTGGGGGAATATTTACGGTGACGTCCCGGATTATTACCTTCCAACATGTGGCTGTTCCTGGATTTGCGAAATCGACGTAACTGACGTCAAAAACGTTTCCTCTTCGTAACAGCTGTTGGAGGACTTTAATTTAATTTTTTTTAAAGAAGAAGAAGAGGAAGAAGAAGAAAAACCTCATCAACAACAACGACAAGGATAATATCACTCTAATAACACACTGAACTCTGCCGGCCGGCTGGCTGACTTGCTGGAGATCGCAGCTTCGGGATCGACCACGCCTCGCCACCCACGGGTAAACCCCTCGCCCCCTCTTGCTTAAGGTGTCCCCAAACTTTTAAACACCCCCCCCTCCACTCCCCCTCCCTCCTTCCCATCGTACCGGAACGGCGACATTGTCACCCGTAGCCGTTGAGTCGTGGCCAGAATTTGTCCCACTTCAAGCGGAAATCCCAACAGACAGGTCCCCCCGCCCCAGGTCTGGCTATTGAGGACTTTCTCTACACACGCACATACACACACGCACAAAAAGAAGAAATAAATTCTTTACACACACACACACACACACAAGCACACACAAATAGAAAAGGAAAAAAAAAGTTTGGAGATAAAAGTATACTTCTGATTTAAAAAGTAGAGGGGTGAAAATACTTACATACAGTAAAGTGGGTAGGTGAGCGGATATACTTAAAACAAGCTGAGCAACGGAATACTTAACTTACAATACGGCTGATAGAGGAACAATTTAAAAAAAAAACAGCCTACAAGAAAGGATTTAGGGGAGCGAAAATACTTACACTAAAGCAAATTGAGCAACAGGAATGGTTACAATAAAGCGGGTAGAGGGTCGAAAATACTTACAATAAAGCAAAATTGTACTTTGAAAATTCTTATAATATATCAGGTGGAAAAGGGTGGGAACACCTAGAATAAAGCAGTGTTAGAGGAGCGAGCGAAAATACTTACAATAAAACAGGTAGCAGGGCTAGTGAAAGTACAATAAAAACTGGTAGAGCGTCAAAAATAAAGCACTTAACAATAAAACAGGTAAATGGACGCTGCAGTGTTTTTATAACACCTCTTCTCTCTCCCGAAGGAAGACTTTTCGTCCCCCCCCCCAACCCCCAGTCAGCTGTTTTCCCCTACCTTCTATTCCTACCCGGGGTAAAATCTACCTCGCCGTTCGGCCTGATTTGATCAGTTCGTGTCGCGCCTTGCCGCTGAAAGGACACTACAGGCCTGGATTAAAGCCCGGGGTAAAGCCGTGGACGTTTGGTGTCCGTGTGAAGAGAGAGATAGTCTGTTGTCATCCAGTCCGAGATTAAGAGCAGCGGAAGGAAGGAAGGAAGGAAAGAGCTAGGAGGAGGAGGAGGAAATAATTCGAAGTACTTTTTCAGGAGTCTGTGGTACTCCAGTCCGGGATTAAGAACGGAGGAAGGAAGGAGCGAGGAGGAGGAGCAGGAAATAATTCGGAGTACTTTCTCGGGACTCTTCTGTCCTCGAGTCGAGGATTAAGAGTGGTGGAAGGGAGGACGGAAGAATACAGAAAGAAGGAAGAGAAAAGAAGTTGGAGTACTTTCTCAGGAGTCTGTTGTCCTCCTGTCTGGAATTAAGAGGGGTGGAAGCAAAGAAGGAAGGAAGGAGAGGAGGAGGAGGAAACAATATCGGATTACTGTCTTGGTAGAAGTGTTTGATTCCTTCAAGTGGGATAATACACAGTGCTGACGATATGAGCACTTGGCTGAAGAGAAATACGTCCAAGAAATATGTTCTCCCTGTAAGTATGTCAGTGTCATGGTATTTGTGTACAGTGTGTCTCATTGTGTGTGTGTGTGTGTGTGTGTGTGTGTGTATGTGTGTGTGTGCGCGTGCGTGTATAAGTGTGTTTGTGTGTGTGTGTGTGTGTGTGTGTGTGTGTGTCTGTAATGTGCCCTGTCTGTGTCTGTCTGTTTGTTTGCCTGCCTGCTTG
>NW_004797373.1:214425-215669 GCF_000002075.1 Aplysia californica
CACACACACACACACGACAGCGAAGCGCCAAACCGCTACACCTCAGACACCGCGACATGTTGTCTGCACCACCAGTGGGTAAACAAATAATAAAATATTATATTACTGTAAACTTCTCTCTATTCTGTTTACTCTCCGTGGATGGTTGGCGGGTGGGAGCTCTAGAATGTTTTTTCCGCGTCTTCACCATCAAACATATGTAAAATCCTTATCTCGCCCTCTCCTTTTCTCTGTGCGTGTAAAAACTTCTAGTCATCGCCCTTTATGTGAACTATTTGTGCTGAAAGTGCCATAAAACTCTTACTGAAACTAAAACTAAAATACAACTGTCGTTCTTATCTCTCCTCCTTATTTTCTTTGTATGGTACTCCCCAGTAATACCTCGAATCTCCGGTAATTAGATTACCTATTATAAGTGCTGGGCGGCCAGGTTCCCGATTCTTGAAAGCTAGGAATAGTAGGGACCGACTCCGAACCCAATTACTTACTTTCTAATGATGTGATTTCTTCCTGTGGTTACCTAATTGGCTTCGAACATCTTCAGGATTTAGGATAATCTTGATTTTGGAACACTACGAAGCATCAACTTTTATTTTTCCTAAAAAGTATATTCTATAAAAAAAAGAAGTGTTCCATGATTAAAGTAACTGGTAGCCGTTGGTTTTCGTAAAAAGGAGTCGGAACCTTTCTCCCGTAGCATTAATCGTGGGAATCGGTTCCGGAATCAATTCTTCGCCCAGCTCTGTTGCCTATTTGTGTTACAAATATCGCAAAGCTCAGCTCTTACTAAAATAAAACTAATCTAAAATCTGTAGAGCATATTGCTTGCGTCTGCAACGGATAAACAAACAAACAAACTATTCGCACTGGTAACGTCAATCTGTCTTATCATCTCCTCGTCTCCAACTTTGTGAAAAAGACAAACGCACTAGCTGCACCCAGTTTCAAGTTGCTGCTTTCCACGAAAAGTGTGTAATCGCTTTAAAAATAAGCGTCAACAACAACGAAGAAAAAGAAACTTACTTTCAAGGCGATATCACAGAGACTTGCCAGTGGGGCCCGAGAAAGAGAGAGGGAGAGAGAGAGAGAGAGAGAGAGAGAGAGAGAGAGAGAGAGAGAGAGAGAGAGAGAGAGAGAGAGAGAGAAAGCTCTATCTCAACACCCCCCCTCTCCCCGAAAAAAAAAGGTTTCACCTCCCGGCTTTAAAGGATAAGGGGTTTTTATGGAAGCCAATACTGTTTACA
>NW_004797373.1:216217-217762 GCF_000002075.1 Aplysia californica
AACAGTAGGCTCTTCTTTCCAGTTCTCTTACTCCCCTTCCTCCATATTATACACAGGAAAAATATTATACACAAAATACTATCCAAAAAAGAAAAAAAAAGGACTCAGGTTTTCTGTTTGCGACGGTGGATCACATAAATAATCAAATGTATATAATGTATAACATAACCGCTGCCCCATAGACTCCGGTGTTCGCCGGGTTCTCTAACTATCGCGCTCTGAGATATTTGTAAAGGAATTTGTAAGTGTGTTCATTGCTGAGTTGCATTCCTGTGTTGTTACACACTTAACCCACAGGTGTCTATGATGTACCGTTTGTTCAGGCAGGAGACCCGAGTTCGATCCATGGGTGTGGAGAATTTAAAAAAAAATTATTTGAGTATTTAAAAAAAAATGTATCTGTCTTTCTGCTGGGATGTTGCATCTTTTTCAGCCTTGGCATCTTTTTCAGCCTTGGTTGGTCCTGACAGGCAAGGTTGAAGCCCGTCTCCTAAATTATCTAAATTGTGTATATGGGGGAGTAAAAAAAACCTTTATTAAAAAAAAAATCCCAAGCGAACACGTACACTTAATCTGTATTCGGAATGCGAGGAAACGAAATGGTATGGGTTTAACGCATCTATCAACACTATTAGGTTATTTAAGAGGCGGGGCATCCTAGTTTAACGCCCGTCTCCGAAAGGACCGAGCAAAGTGGGACATTCGTATAAAGTGCCTTTCCCAAAGACACAACGTTGGACCTAGCTGAGGCTCGAACCCCCGAACCCACAGTCTCACGATTGCGAGTCCGGTAGCCTAACCACTAGGCTACCGACGCCACAATGCGGAGGAAGAAAAGTGAATTGTCAGCCAGCTATTCAGACGGATCGAGCCCAATATTTTTAGAAATCATTTTGTTTTGCAGTTTTGTTATCTTTTGCATGTCGTGCTCAAGAAATATTTTGTCCAGTTTTAAATTCTAAATTGCAGGTGGTTGGCGGGTCCTTTGGTGTGGTTTGCTCCTTCTTTTCTATCAAACATCTATCGTCCTGATCTCTCCTACTTCTTTTCTGTGTTTGTTACTCTCTTGTAACACCTCTAATCTTCAACACTTGTATGACCTTATTGTGTTGCAAGTGCCGTAAAACTTTTCCTAAAACTGAAACTGTAAATTATGTTGAAAAAAAAGCAAGAAAATATACGCAAAGCAGGTTCACACACACATAGAAAACGAACGTCTTTTCTCTCTTCTGAAAGAAAAAAGGGGGAAAAAAGTTTTGCTTTGTGCGTCTTCAACAGTTGAACAGCTTGGTGACGAATTTGAAACCTAGCAAAACATGTACAGTTGAGCCTTATTCAATGGCTACCATAAGCCGATCACGTATAAAAGGCCCTTTGGAATCCTCCCCACTTCCCAACCACCCTCTTTGCGCTTTTTTGTTAATTTTATTATGAGACTGTAAGGCGTCCACCTGTGTAAAACAATGGATGGATGTCTTTTACACAATTTAGGCTTAGGTGTACACTTGTAACTCTCCCCCCCCCCATCTTTCTCTCTCTCTGTCT
>NW_004797373.1:221312-224635 GCF_000002075.1 Aplysia californica
AGAGAGAGAGAGGGGGGTGGGTGGAGAACGAACAAATTGATGGTGACCTTAAAAAACAAACAAATAATGAGTGGGAATTGGTCGTTTGTACAGGTCAGGTGATTATCTTGGACAGGTGGAAGTAACAGTCTGTTCACACTGGTCTTCTTGCAATACTTTTCTTGCTGCGGTCTTCAACCAAGCTGTTTGCCCAACCTTGACCTGCGCGTGCCGGAGTATTGGTCCAGTTACCAAACTGTATCTCGACAAGGATAAAACATTCGTTACAAAACTGTATTTCTACAAGGCTAAAGAAATCCATTACCGAAAAAATCTCAAAAAGGATAAATAATTTAATAACTCTGTATGTCACGACAAAGATAACCATAAATTACCAAAGTCTATTTCAACACGGATATATAACATTCGTTGCCGAACTGTTTCTCGACAAGGACAAAAACATTCAATACTAAACTGTATCTCGAAAAGGATAAATAATATATTACGTTTCTGTATCGTGACAAGGATAAAACATTCGCTACCAAACTGTATCTCGACGAGGATAGCCAAAATTGATTGCCAAACGGTATCTCAAAAAGTATAAGTAATTTATTACTGTACCTAACTGTATTATAGTGACAGAGATAATACGTTTGTTTCAAAACTGTATCTGGACACGGATAGCAAAAATTCATTTCCAAACTGTATCTCGAAAAGGATAAATAATGTGTTACCTAGCTGTATCGCGACAGGGATCATTTACATTCGTTACCAGACTGTATCTCGACAAGGATAAAAACATTCATTACTAATCTGTATCTCGAAAAGGATAAATTTTTAATAATGTATTACCTAACTACTGTATCGGGACAAAGCTAATACGTTGTGTTACGGAACTGTATCTGGATACGGAAAAAATACCCGTTCGTAACAAAACTGTATCTTGACAAGGTTTTAAGAAAATCGTTACACCAAACTGTATTGCGTCAAGGATGAGACATCCTTATGTCGCTATCTGTGTTCCGAGTGTTGATAGAGGCTTCTTGGTGTCAATGTCTAGTATTCTTTACCGAGTATTACTCAGCACTTTCTTTGGCGATTCTTCTTTTGTTATATAATTATGTGCCTCCTCTTGTACTTGCAAGTGCTTGGAAGGCGCCGTTTGCAGGTCTTATTATAATTCTTTTTTCTCACTTACTAGTTTCTGTCTGTCTGCCTGTCTGTCTGTCTGCCTGCCTATCATTTTTTTAAATGTCTCTTTTTCTGTCAATGCATATCTTATATTGCGCCAGTTTGTTTTTCTTTACATAAATCGAACTCGGATTTTTTCACAAATAAGAAGTCGCTTCCGAAGGAAAACTTACCAGAATTTCCCAACAGAAGTTACACAATTCATGTGCACATTGGTTCATCCCTTCCCTGCCCGTAGATAGAGGGCGCCATTGACTGGTTGACGACGACGAGCACTCTGGTCACGAGACAAGGCTTGGTTGGTGGGTGCTCTGATATGGTTTGCTCCTTTTCTCCTATCGAACATCTATCGTCCTGTTCTCTCCTCTTTTTTTTGTGTATGTTACTCTCTTGTAACATCTCTAATCTTCGGCACATAAATGACTTTATTGAGTTGCAAGTGCCGTGATACCTTACTAAAACTAAACGACAAGGCTTGAAGAGGCGACACTTAAAAAAAAGAAGCGAAAATTCCGTTATTTATTCAGATTTTTCAGTTCATTTTTTAGCCTGTGACTTAAAAAGGCAGGCAACAAACAACATTGAAGGAAAATGTGTATATAATATAAGACACACATTTGTATATATCTGAATTGTGTGTAATGGTTTAAAACGTGCCGCAACATTCACTTTGGTAATAGTATGCTTATTGGAAATATCGTATGTGTCTGTTGCGTCCTGTTAGATTGTATTTAGGTCGCCTGATCTGGTCATTCGACGACCGTTTACGCTTGAAGATGCTGTTTGTTTGTTTGTTTGTTTGTTTGTTTGTTTGTTTGTTTGTTTGTGGTGGGAGGGGGGATTCAATTTAAAAAAAAACTTAGCTACCTTATCTTTACAGTTTTTAAGTCTTGTTTTTTTTAAAAATCTGAAACTAGAAAACGCAGACGCGGACAACGACATGCATTCTGTGAAATATGCAGATTCTTGTTTTTGCTTTGTGCACGATGGCCCGAAATATGACGCAACATTGCCTTTTGTCTGCTTCTGATCGGGCAGATGTGTAAGTGTATGGGTTTTAGGCTTCTACCAAAAGTATTAGGCTATTTAAGAAGTGGGACGTACGGATTTAACGTCGGTCTCCGACAGGACTTAGGCAAATGGGTTGAGAGGCTTGAAACTCCACAAAACGACCCGAGTTCAACAGCAATAAAAAAAACCCCGCTCAGTGTGGGATTCGAACCAAGGCCATCCTTTCCTGGGTCCAGCAGGATACCAACTGAGCTAACCCAAGGGCCCCTTTAGTTGTAAACGCCTTTGTTAGTACCGTTAGGTTATTTAACAGATGGATCCCCCGAGTGGACATCAGTCTAGAGAAGAACCAGCGAACAGTGATGTGCTTTATTGATTGAGTAGGTGTTTTACGGCATTATCGACTCAATTTTGGTTATACCAGTGCCACCAGTAATGTCCTTCACGAATAACTCGACTCGATGCTATTCATCATGGCATCGATACAACCTATATATAATGCTTTTGAGGCGGGATTTTTTCCCCAGCTTAAGTTATGACACTGGTGTTATCTTAACATGGGCACGCTGCGTTTTTTTTCTGATACTGGATACTGAAAAACTTCTTAGTAATGATAGAGCTATTCTTTACATATATATATATATATATATAATGTATTTATATGTGTATTTTAGGTGCAACCTTCCTTTAAGCAAAACAAAAATATATGAACGATACCTCTATTATTGCTTAGATTTTTTTTTCTCAGCAGGATATCAAGACTGGAGAGACCCGAAAGAAATATCTTAAATACAGTAATTTGAAGAATGCATACCCTATCGTTTATCATCCCAACGAAATCTTAGAGATTTTTTTTTGTAAGACCATTGGTCTTTACTCCAAAATGTAGATAGTTCTCATGAAAAAAATTAAAAAATTATGACTACTGGTTTAAAAACGGAATTTTCCCTGTGTAATTTTATTTACAAACTTCAACCATTCTGACGAGCAAAGTAAAAACAGGCTGTGCTATGAACGTCCGTCAAAATAACAACGAACTTGAGACCCGCTCTGTTATAGTAATATGATCTTCTACAGTTGCGAGCGCCGTAATACTCTTTAACAAAGCAAACACAAACATAATAATATACGCGTTCCCCCCC
>NW_004797373.1:227053-228359 GCF_000002075.1 Aplysia californica
AATTTGATTACGGATTTCAAGACTCCTTACTATGCGTGTTATATGTGTGAAACGTGGTAAAATTCGGTCCAGTAAAAAGCGAGATAGCCTCCAGGTGTAGCCCCCCCCCCCTTAAAAGCTGGCAAAGTGAGCGCTGGCTATGAAAAGGTCGACAGACTCTGTGATACCTTGGAGAACCACCGGTAGACCTGCCAACTGTCCCGAATTCCCCGGGACTGTCATGGATTCAGAAATCATGAATTTGAGTAGACAATTTTACTTTCAGCTTCGACCGCTTGGACAGGCCAAATTTTGAATTTCTTTTCTGGTGTTTGTCGTCTTTGCCTGGCTTAATGTCTCCGTGTGGGTGGTTGGCAGGTGCTCTGGTTTGATATGCTCCTTCTTTCCTATCAAATATCTATCATCCTGATCCCTCTTCCTTTTTTGTGTTTGTTACTCTCTTGTAACGCCTCTAATCTTCGGCACTTATAATACGACCTAACTGTGTTGCATGTGCCATAAAACGCTTGCTAAAACTAAATTTCTCCGTGACCGTATCCTTCTTACATGTAATACACCACAAAAAATAGTGACGTCAGTAGTCTTTCAGTTAGGCTGCCGGAACCGTGAGATTGCGGCTCGAGGGTTCGAGCCTCAGTTCGGTCCGACGTTGTGTCCTTCGGAAAATTTCGGCACTTATATGACTTTACACGAATTTCCCGTTTGGCTCGGTCATTTCGGAGGTGGACTTTAAATTCGGAGGTCCCGCCTCTTAAATATTCTAATAGTGTTGATATGGGCGTCAAAACTATTCCCTGCCTTGTCACCACAAAATAGAAACCAGCCCCACTTGAGGTAATTTCGTTCGTCGTCACGCAATCTGGTGTAATAACGTTGTGTGTCCCTGATTGAGGTTTTGAAAAAGTTGGCAAGTAAACAGCCAATTTTGTTTACCCTGACTTTTAAAGCCGTTTTCTTCTCTGTTATCTGACCAGTTTTGCCTTGGGTTTTTTGTTGTTTTTTGGTTGCCTTTTTAGGGTGAGGGAGGGGAGAGGTTGGTTGTCCCCAGTCTTCAGTGTTTTCTGTGCCCCTCAGATCAGACAGAGCGCACGGGTTCATGCACCACCCAGCACTACTTGACTCGCCCACATTAGGCTACCACAATACTGTGCGGCGTACCCCGTCCCTGTTTCGCACACATCTTTTTTTGTTGTTGCCTCACGTGGCGCTGTCAAAATATGACGCTACTCAAGGACGAAATGAAGTTGTGACCAACACGTGACCCGTATCCCATTTGAAGCATAGTTTTGTGTGTGTGTGTTTGTCT
>NW_004797373.1:229393-230782 GCF_000002075.1 Aplysia californica
CCTCTCCCTCTCCCTCTCCCCCTCCCTCTCTCTCCCACACATACACACACAATGTCCACAAACGCTATCCTTTTATGACGCACGTTCACCTCAACTTCCCTGACACGAGGGTGGCAAAATTAAGTTAAAATAATACTTCGTTCTCATATTCTCTCTGTGATGTCGGCGCCTTATGTTCAAGGCCAACCCACAGGCGATGATGGTGATGATATCATGATGATGATTATTATGACGAGCCTATAATAAAGTGATGATGATGATGATGATGAGGATTTGGAGGACGATAATTATGATGATGGTGATAATGATGATGATGATTTGGAGGACGATGATGTAGAAGATAATCTGTGCCTAATAATTCTAATATTGGTTGTTGTTTTTGTTTGTTGTTGTCGTTGTTGTTGCTGTTGGGTTTTTTGTTTTGTTGTTGTTTTTGGGTTTTGGGTTTTTTTGTTTGTTTGCTTGGGGTTGTTGTTTTGTTTTTGTTTTTTTGGGGGGAGGGAGTTGCAGGATATCTCTTGTTGGTACCTATTCCTCACAGTATTGTTCCCTGAGAGGCGATTTTATCAGCAGGATAAGGATTATGAGATAAGGTACCATGGTGCACTGCCCAGTAAGGAAATAAAGCGCCTGTGATGGAGTGGTTCAGTACTTCTCCCTCGGTCGTGAGTTCGATTCCCGTGTAAGGAGAATATATTTAATATATCGAGTACATTGGTCTTTCTGTTGTTTGTTTTGTTTTAGTAAGGTTTTACGGCGCTCGCATCTACATATTATGGTCATATGAGCGCCAAGGGGTGGATGTCAACAGAGAAGTCCAAACGGGGAATCAGGCTTACTCTGCTCACCTCTCTAGCCCAACAGCACAAAGTCTGCTTCGACTATCAAGGCCCCCTGGAAATAACAGTTTACAAGAGAGTGACAAACATACAAAAGAAGTAGAGGAAAAATGACGAAAGTAAGGATGAGGAAAGAAAAAGCAGCAGTTCCCCCTATGTTGTTCCGGCACAGTATAAGCATGATGATATGGATAAATCAGCCCATTGACAGTTCTACTGTGCATAAGAACATGTTAACACCCCCCCCCCCTTTGTTAATGGCCGAAAGACAACCGCCCTGGTTAGTTGGAGGGGGAGGAGGGAGTCTTTCTGTTGGGAGGTAGTATCCCTCTCAGCCCGGGTTGACCCTAACAGGTAGTATCGAAGACCATCTGCTAAATGATCTAAATCACTAATTGTGTCGACGGAAGCGTAAAAACCCCTACATTTTATTTCTTAAAAGGGAAAAGACTGCAAATGTCCGGGTTCCAAAGCGTTCCTATAAGTTACTGAATATAGATTAAGTAGTGGGTTTTTTTTTCTTAGATAGGGGGTGTTTCTTTTTTCTTTG
>NW_004797373.1:230882-232085 GCF_000002075.1 Aplysia californica
TCGTCCCTTCCTCATCACTGTGTGTCAGGGCCCCCGGACCTAATCCTTTGTAAATATTATCAAGTGTAGGGGCGTGGAATCTCAGACTCTCAAACACAAACGTTGGGAATTCCTCTCATGTACTTTTATTATTTCGGAAAGTAGACTAGAATATGGCCACGCAATCTATAGATATGTGAGGCATCGTGGTGAAATCAGGCGCTCGTCAAAGTTATGAAATCGAAGAAAACAACATATTTTTCCACAAATCCGGCAATTTTTAAAAATCGATTTTTAAAAATGTTTTTGGCTCATCAGATTTTAAGTACATAAAAATTACATTTATGTGTGGATTTTACTGAAATTTTACACACAAATTGTAAATTTTTACTTTCCAAAGACACTACAACTTTGGATGTAACCAAACTTTGGCGGCCATGTTCTCGCTCATTTTACCTCTGACACCAGGTGACCCCCACCTCCTTCAGTGGCAAATACCTCGACTTTTATTTAAGAAAGATGAGTATTTTTTTCATGAAAAGCAAGACAAATGAACAAGCTTTAAGATATACCAATGGCTCCAAGTACCCAAAACTTGACGAGCGCCTGATTCAACCGCGTCGTGACACATATCATTATCTCAGAACTGCAAAGTTCTATTTGACATTTTTGGCTGTTTTGCGTTACTAGAACCGTGAGGTCAGAAACCAAATGTTCTATCGTCTCTATCAAAGTCGTGAGATTATTCGAAGCCGTTATCAAGATATTCGATGAATTGCTTTCGGAAAAGCTTGACAATGATGTGAAACTCAAAATCTTTGACGTCAAATTTCTCCAAACATGGCACTGAGCAGATAGAACTTTGTGATTCTGAGGTAGCGGTATATATATGTTTAAAGACACGAGCTTAGGACGGACGGACGCCCTCGGTAGACATTTTCGGCTCTGTTTAATCTCGGTGACTACGGGACAAAGCTAGGCAAACCTGTATTATGGAAATGAGGGCGTGCTATTTCAGTTTCGCTCCTCTTGGCTGTCTGTGTGCGACCAGCAATGTTTCTTATGTTTGTGATCTGTGCGTGCACAAAGAGGAGTCACTTACGTTACGTGGCCGCCGACCTCATCATCATCTTTGTCGTCATCGTCGTCGTTGTCTTCATCATCATCATCATCATCATCATCATCATCATCATCATCCTCATCCTCATCCTCATCATCATCATC
>NW_004797373.1:233080-235207 GCF_000002075.1 Aplysia californica
ACACGCACGCACACACACACACATCTTTCCCGTACCCTGTAAAGCTCTCAATGAAGATTTCGCATATTGTCCAAGTCAGCGACTTTTTGTCGTGAGAATATGTCGACCTCTTGCACCCCTTTATCTTCAAGTGTCCATCCATTGGCAGGCATGCACGGAGGCTTGGCCTGTATGTAAGACAATCACGTGTGTCGTGATTAGAGGGCTATTCCACGGTAAATGACGGGGCAGAAAAAAAACCTAGCCTAATTTGATCGCTTGTAAGCACAAGTTGGCTATCCCGAAAAACGCTGTTAAATTTGAGAAAATCGAAGGTAAAGTTTTTGCCCCTTGTTCAGTTTTTATTAAAGGCAAGGAGAGTATTCTCTATAAGCAAACAAATATACACACCATTGAAACCAAACTTCTCCTATAGGTAGGACAATGCCCACTTTTGGTGCAGATCGAGATTTCTGGAAACTCCCGAAATCTGGGTGAGCCTGTTTGACCTTAAGGGCGACCATTTGTCCCGCCTGTTACCGAAACTATCTGACCACGTCACAGAATTTGCATAAAGTATGATAAAGTCCCTTTTTTTTCCAAATGACTGCATTTGGTATGATTCTTAATATGTCTTTCAAATGCTCTAATCATTTAAGGATGAATTAAATTTATCGATTAATACTGAACTACAGTGTTATCATTGTGAAAAAAAGTATATCCAAATGTCCCGCCAGTTACCGTGGAACAGCCTTAGCGGGATGTGCAAGCTTTTGTGCGCTTTTAAAAAAATCCAAAGGGACAACAGAGAATTGAAAAAAAGACCTTTTCTATGCCTCAGGACCTAGATAATAATACTAATAGCTCGTTCATCATACTCTGATGATGACCTTTGACATCCAAGCACAGTTAGAGTTTTAGTTTCAGTTTTAGTAGGAGTTTGGTAGAAAAACGCGCATAGACAGTATAGTTGGAACTGTCAACGACGGTCACCAATTAATTATTGTCGAGAAGAAAAGTGGATGCCTCAGACAATTGTATGTGTGTGTGTTTGTGTGTGTGTATGTGTGTGTGTGTGTGTGTGTGTGTGTGTGTGTGTGTGTGTGTGTGTGTGTGTGTGTGTGTGTGTGTGTTTATAAATAACACGCAAGGGGGACAGTGGGAACTATTTTTGTTCTTTTTTGCCATATTTGGCAGCATACGTTTGTCCAAAGCCAGACTGTGAGGTGATTTCACATAGAATTATCGTCGACCAGCTGCTAAAATGTACCAAGGACGCACATCTGGTTTATTCTACAATGCTTGAAGACAGTTTTTAAGTATTTACTTCTTAATCACACAGACTTTTCAGTCCTGTCGTTTCAAGCTGAATATATATATTTTTTTAAAGCAAGAAACAACATGGATACTATACTGTGAAATACACGTCAAATGAAAATTCGTGTTTCAGATTTTTGAATGACTGTTCGAAATGTGCCGCAAAATTGTCCTTTTTGTCTGCTGCTGCTGTCTTACTTAATAAATAATACGTGTGCCCGCTTCGCAATTAAAGGGTTAACATACCAATTTGTTTACTCTATGCTCCAAGGACATTCACCTTTGTCATCATCACGTCACGAGAACTCTCCTATGGATTAACTCTCCTCTGAATGAATGAATACCAAGAGCTGTTTTATCTGGGCACAGATGTAAATCATAATCGTGAACAAAGATTTGTCGGTGTTGAAAAGTACGATAATGCTTTCCTCAGTGTCCTTGCATGTCACACCTTCTCACGACTGCTGATTACACTAGCCACTAGCCAGTGACAGATCCGGCATTGGTATGTTATGTCAATGAGTGAGACTGTTTCTATTTGCGATACGTGTTATACTGTATGCATAGAGAGAGAGAGAGAGAGATATTTAAGGAATTTAAGTAGTTCTGTTGAGGTGATGTATCTCCTCTCACAGCCTTGATTTACTCAGACAGGTAATGTCGAAGGCGGCCCCCGAGTGGATCTAAATTTGTATTGATGGGAATGTTGAAAACACCTGCATAAAGAAAAGAATGCAAACAGCTCGTATGAAAGAAAAAATGATGCGAATCCGTCTGCCCCTGTATCTCTCTTCCTTACTTAAGTTTCTCTCATTTACGCAATCTGCCCCC
>NW_004797373.1:235911-237250 GCF_000002075.1 Aplysia californica
CCCCTTTCCCCACATTTTTCCTTTTTTTCACAGGGAGTTATATTTATGTTTAGTCAATAATTACTTTCGTTTCTCTATCCCCCGAGGATCTAAGTGCTGTCGGTGGGGATGTAAAAACACACTTACATTCCCAAGCTCTGAATATTTATACACCAGTATTTTTTTAAGTTGAAAAAGTTTCCAAAGTTGGATTCATTCACTGGGGGAGGGCCCTTTCTTCATCTCTTTGGTAAGAGGTCTCTCAACCTCGATTCTACTGTAGGTCGAAGTTTACCACCATTGAACGGGAGGGGGGGTGTTTTTTGTGATTTTTTTTCTTCTCAAGGACTGATTTTCTCTCCAAACCGGAAGAAAAAAGCCTGTGGAATAGGGTAGGGCAATGGGGGCCGGGTACAGCTTTGAATGAACTGAAGAAACTGAAAGCCCCCCTTTCCCCCAACCTTGGGATACCGTAAACGGATAATGAACTGGAGCGTTTCTAGATTCTAATAACACTTACTCGCAACCGTCGTTATGCCAATTACTCTCTAATCACACCCCTCTAAGGGTCTGCACTTATATGACCCATCTGTGTTGCAAGTGCCGTACATAAAACTGATACTAAACCTTAGACTAGTGGGTGGTTGATGGGTGCTCTGGTGTGGTTTGCTCCTTCTTTCCTATCAAGCATCTATCGTCCTGACCTCCCCTCCTCCTTTGTTGTGTGTTTGTTACTCTCTTGTAATACCTCTAATCTTCGGCACTTATATGACCTTATCGTGTTGCAAGTGCCGTGACACTCTTACTAAGACTAAACCTAAGATTAGCTAGCGCTTTGTATAAAAGCAGTCTTGATACAAAACTGCATTAGGTACATGGAATATGATCCGTTACTTTAGTGGAGTTTCCGTGCACGTGTTTCCGTGCACGTGTTTCCAGGGGATCCGACAAGTTCTGGATTTGGTTTGTTTGCTGTTGTTGCTTTTCTCCCGTAGGCGGTGGGCACCCCTGAACGTTGTAGAACGACAAGCGTTACAGGAACCAGAACACGTCTCGTGAGTGGTTGGCGGGTGCTCTGGTGTGGTTTGCTCCTTCTTATCTATCAAACATCTGTCGTCTTTATTCTCCCCTCCTTCTTTCTTATGTTTGTTACTCTCTTGTAACACCTCTAATGTTCTGGCGCTTATGACCTTATGCAGTTGCGAGCGCCGTAAAACCTCTACTAAAACAAAAGAACACGTCTCTAACATAATGTTATGTGTCACATTATGTGTCACGACACGGTGAAATCAGACACTCGTCAAATAAATAGTTTAAAAAAATAATAAATCTAAGTTATTTTAACGCCCTTTGGACAATC
>NW_004797373.1:238782-240669 GCF_000002075.1 Aplysia californica
CCCAATCGGACGCTACACGGAGAGGGAAAACCCCCGGAAAAGCCTCCGGTTATGTAGGAAGTAATAATGTTCTTTATGCCCTACCTAGAAGAATAAAATAAACATCCTCTAAAAAAAAGTACACTGAGTCCGACGTACTAGTACATTGATAAAAATCCGCTATTACAATAAACATGTGTATGGGCATAAAAATGCAAATCAGAACATACATAAATACACAGCTGGACATAAATAAGCATGGTTATAGCTAACGACTCGTAACGTGGGAAAAAATGAGTCTGCCTGTTGGAATATTGGCAAACTGTCGGTACATGTGTCCTCAAACCCACGCTGTGGGTGGTTGTCGGGTGCTCTGGTGGGGTTCGCTTTTTTTCTTTCTACCTCACATCTACTGTCCTAATGGTATGTTACTGGCTAGTAGTGGATGGTTGGCGAGTGCTCTAGTGTGGTGGTTTGCTCCTTCTTTACTATCAAGCGTCTATCGTCCTTATTTCTCGTCCTTCTTTTTCTGAGTTTGTTACTTACTTGTAACTCCTTTACTCTTGGACGCTTATATGATCTGCCTATTTGTGTTGCAAGTCCCGTAAAACTTTTACCAACTATGCCGTGTGAGGAGATTTCAAATAAAACATAGGCTAAGAAGGAAAGGCCAGAAAGTGACTCTGCGGTATCTATGTGTATATATGTATGTGTGTTTGTGTGTGTGTGTGTGTGTGGGGATATTTTTGCGTGTGTGGGTTGGGGGGAGGGGGTAGGGGGGGTTAATGTCCCTTTTTTACGCCCCCATCGTACTTAAGAAGCGGGCTTCAATCCTGCTTGTCAGGGGGAACCCGGATGGAGAAAAACACAACAGCGCAGCAGAAGTACCGAGATACTCAATAAAAATTCTCCTTATTTTAAAGTTATATGGGAAACGAACTCGGGTCTCCTGCTTGCGATGGAAAAGCGCTTAGCTACAACCAAAAATATACTGTCTTTATTTTTTTAACCCTACTTTGAGGGTGATTTGCGGGTACTCTGGTGTGGTTTCTTTCTTCTCTTCCTATCAAACATCTATCGTCTTTATCTCCCCTCCTTCTTTTCTGACTTTGTTACTCTCTTGTAACACCTCTAATCTTCGGCACTTATATGACCTTATTGTGTAGCAAGTGCCGTTAAACGCTTACTAAAACTAAACTAACCCTATTTTCTCTGTGACCGCACAGTATGATTGTGGTGTAGCGGTTACGCGCTTCGTTGTTGGCACCCAGGACAGCTAAATTCGATTCCCGAGTGGGGAGGATTTCGATCGAGAATCTCGAGCCTTCCTACCTGAACGATGTATCCGTCTCATCCTGAGATGACTTTGACAGACAGGTCAAAGCTCACATCCTAAATAAGTTCATCTAAGTTTTGTTGATAGGGGCGTAAAAAACACGTACATTAAGAAAAAAAATTAATGTCTTCGTAGCCCACTTAAAAAGCCAGAAGGGTCGAGAGCCGAACGACAGATACATCAGTCTCTCTGTGGTTTTTGGGGGTTTTTTAAAATAATTTTTATTGGTTGTTTTGTTTTATTTTCCCCTACGGTCAATGGAACACTTCAGTCAGTCAGAAAGCAGTGGTGACGTCACGGCCACTAGTTTAAATAGCTCCAGCCTCTGTTTGCCCGTGGCTTACCTCGTTCCCAGTTACCTGTGACCCTTTTAGCCATTTCTCATCGTGTCTCTTACGAGAGGCTGAAGCCCTGGGGCCTTAGACACCTTTTCAAGTATCTTTGCTGAGGGATCTAGGAGATTTGAGGCTCCGCGCTCGGTTTCTGGGCCAGTATTGCGCGTTGACCTTGTTGGCAATTAACACGTTAGACCAGGAATCTTTCTCTTCTCCTCCAAACCCCTACTTTAGAAC
>NW_004797373.1:243854-250192 GCF_000002075.1 Aplysia californica
CCTGAACCCCAGCCTTAACCTTCACTCCAGCCCTCTTCTATTTTACTCCTTGCCCATTCACCCTCATGATAAATTCCCTCTTCGCTTGCTCTGTCCTTTAACTTCAGTCTTGAGCTGCATCTTTTGAAACGCCTCTATTTATTCTCTCCTCAAGGGCTGGCCGATAAAATAGCGAGTGTTTGTATTTGCGAAAAGGAAAACCCGCTCTTACACACCGCAATAAGACGCTCGGATATTTTGATACAGCGTACTTGAAGGGGAACCGAGGAACAGCGACCGGGGGGGGGCTCTGGTGTGGTTTACTCCTTCTTTTCTATCAAACATCTATCGTCTTAATCTCTCATTCTTTTCTACGTTTGTTGCTCTCTTGTAACACCTCTAATCTTCGGCACTTATATGACCTTATTGTGTTGCAAGTGCCGTAAAACGCTTACTAAAACTAAAACTAGACATCTATCGGCCGTCCTTATCTCCGTTTTTATTTTCTTTGTGCGTACGTCACTATCTAGAAACGCCTGTAATCTTGCTGGCTCCTATTTAATCTATATTTTGCTATGCAAGTGCCCTGACACTTGCTGAAACGAAACCTACTCGGAACAGGGCGGGGTCCATGAGAGATTTAGCCTTCCCCCCCCAACTTGCCCCACTTTCTTTTCTCCGGTCCTGTTGGCTGAGAGGGAACGTGTTTGACGACTCCATCTTGTTGACACCAAAACGGGGATGGGGTAAACTACTACTAAAGAATAAAGAAGCGTAGATCTAGTAGTTCTCGCGTATTTGATGACTACTATAATTGTGGGTGAAGTTTGAACTGAGGTGACGATTTTCCAGATCCATCCGGAAATCCGGATTTCTAAGCTTGGATTTTTAAGGAATAAATTCCCCCTGCTTATACACCTTTTACGGATCAAATATCTAAATAGAGAGTTCAAAGGAAACATACCAAAATTTATTCGACATAGTCTAATAAAATTCAACATAGAAAGTTCAAACATCAAAATAGAGGGAACAAAATATGTAACACTACGAAGTTCAAATATCACAATAGCCCTTTCAAATTTAATAAGAATAGAGAGTTCAAATTCAACATTGTCAGTTCACATTCAACACTCATAATTTTACGTACAATAGGTTGTTCGTTGGTCTTGAGCGCCCCCACCCCCCCCCTCCACAAGCACAATCTCCCTCCCTCTATTTCTGTCTGTCTCTGCCTGTCTCGCTCTCTTTCCCACACTCTCTTTCTTTTCTCTCTCTCTCTCTCTCTCTCTCTCTCTCTCTCTCTTTTCTCTCTCTCTCTATCTCTCTCTGTCCCTCCCTCCTTATCTTTCTGTATCACTCTGTAGTTCTCTCTGTATCTATCTTCCACCCTCTCTCTCTCTCTCTCTCTCTCTCTCTCTCTCTCTCTCTCTCTCTCTCTCTCTCTCTCTCTCTCTCTCTCCCTCTCTTAAAATTTGTTCAAAGTAACCGCAACATTATTTCACCGAAAGTGTAATCTGGGTGGTTTTCAACTATCGAAAACCGCTCATCTTTCATTTCCGTGGTTACTTTCCCAAATCTTTTTTCCATAACGTCTTCTGTTTCGATCCCTCTGCGTCCGGTACTGTATGCTGTACTTCGGTTGATTTACAACTGTTTAAAGAGCATTATGTAATCTTCCCCTGGCATAATTTTTTAAGGCTCTTCGTATATCGGTATTCTCTGCATATCCACGAGACTGGCTCTTTTTATTTATTTGTTCATTTATTTTGTCAGGCATGTTGCTGTGTCTTTCAGGTAAGATCTGTAACATGAATTGATTGCTTCGAAGTGTTGAATCTAACAAAACGAGATGACGGACTCGGGAGTTGATGGTTACTTCATGTCCGCATAGTTTGTTGTATTGTTGAATTTGAAATTTTCTATGCTGCGTTTGAACTGAACAATAACGAATTTAGTTTCTCTAATATTTATATTTGAGTTCTCCTGTAATTACTTTTGAGCTGGCATTTGTTTACGTTTTCCATTGTGTTGAATTTGAACTCTCTATGTTGAATCAATTTGACAATTATGATATTTGAACTTTCATTGCTGCATTTGGGCACTCTATTTTGATATTTGATCGGGAAAAGGTGAACATTTATTTATATTTTAATCTTTTTTTTATCTATTGGCATAATACACGTAATGTAAAAAGCCGTCTTCTTCTTCCTAGCTTTTCCCGTAGTTGGACATCACTTCCCGGACCGTACTGCAATA
This sequence comes from Aplysia californica, assembly GCF_000002075.1. Lineage (NCBI taxonomy): Eukaryota > Metazoa > Mollusca > Gastropoda > Aplysiida > Aplysiidae > Aplysia > Aplysia californica. Next base: position 246,090 of record NW_004797373.1, read on the forward strand.
AAACACTCTGTCTCTTGCTATTCTGCCTGCTTGGATTATACTATTTTAGTTCCAAGACAAGATCCTCTGCCCTGTTCCCATCTGTTAGGTCTCCCCTTCCCCCTTCGCCTCTTGGTATGTGTACCCAATGGCCTTTTGCGTCTTGACAGACGATTTAAGAGGATTATGCATGATAAAGCTTTGCCTGGGCGGTAGATTTAAAGGTAGTTCGTTGCCCGAGTACTATACTACTTACCTCCCTTCAGATATTGACTTCCTTGTTTCAAAGAAAGTCAGTACGTGCGAAATCAAGATAGTCGTAAGGTTGTGTAAGAAAGTCAATTCGTGCGGAATCAAGATAGTCGTAAATTTGTGTGATTTATCTCCGTTCAGTGCATCCTCTGCTCATCTGATATCGTTATCTCTACCGATGTGACCAGCCCATTTCCGTTTTTCTGTCGGAGTATTTAATTTGGGGGATATCTGCCACGCCTGTTTGCTCTCCATTGTGTGTGTGTGTGTGTTTGTGTGTTTGTGTGTGTGTTTGTGTATGTGTTTGTTTGTGTGTGTGGGGGGTGGGGGTGGGGGTGTGTGTGTGATTTGTGTGTATGTGTGATTTATTTTGATACAGCGCACTCGAAGTTGAACCGAGGAACTGTGGGTGGGCGTTGGCGGATTTCCTGTTATGGTTTATTCCTTCTTTTCTATCGGACGTCTGTACTACTATCGTCCTTGTCTCTCCTCTTTCTTTTCTTTGTATATTACTCTCTAGTAACGCCTCTAAATGATTTGTATGTGCAACGTGTCAACTAAATCTCTGGTTCTCTACACCCCCCCACCCCTCGCTCCCCAAGCGGGTGCTCTTTTGTGGTTTGCTCCTTCTTTCCTATCAAACATCTATCGTCCTTAACTCCCCTACTTCTTTTCCGTGTCTGTTTCTGTCTGTAAAACCTCTAATCTTCGACACTTATACGCCCTTTTTGTGTCACAAATGCTGTAAAACTCTTATTAAAACTACTCCCCTCTCCCCTCTCCCCTCTCCCCTCTCCCCTCTCCACCCACAGCAGGAACAGGAGAGCATGGACCGGATCCTGGAGGGACTGTTGGAGTCCCAGCAGCCCGAGCAGGTCAAGAGCGCCATCATCGCGCGCATCTGTGAGCAGGGGGCGCAACCCACACACCCGCCCGCCACCGTCAGGGGCGTCTTTCTGGTGAGTCAGTTGGCGTGGGTAGTATATTGTTTGTTTGTTTGTTTGTTGTTGTTGTTTTGTTCGTTTTTTTGTTGCTTTTTTTGGGGGGGGTGGGGGCTTTGATGTGGTATGCTCCTTTTCACGCATCAAACGTCTTGCCCAGTGGGTGGTTGGCGGGTGCTCTGGTGTGGTTTGCTTCTTCTTTCCTATTAAACACCTATCGTCCTTATCCCCCCTCCTTCTTTTTTATGTTTGTTGCTCTTTTATAACACCTCTAATCTTCTGGCGCCATATGACCTGATGCAGCCATGTGGGCATCCGAGGAAACGAGCAGGTAGATGCCCTGGCGAAGAAATCCCTTCTGTTGGGATCAACGACGAACACTCTCCCACAGACTGACTTTAAAAATAAAGTAAAAAAGTACAGCTCCAGTCTGTGGGAGAGCCACTGGAAAAAACAGACGGGTAACAAACTCCACAATATTAAACCCAAACTGAGACCGCGAAATCCTTTGGGCCTCTCCAGAAGAGAGGACGTCATTTTTACTCGATTACGCATGGGACACACGGCCCTAACACACAAATACCTCCTTCAGGGAGATGGGAAGCCGTTCTGTGTCGGATGCGACACAGATTTTACCATTAGACTCATTTTAACCGAATGTCTAGACTTCTTAGAGACCCTAAGGAAATACTTTAAAAGCACAAAATTACAATATATTTTTCCGTCGTTGTTCCCAACAGAAATTTAAATTTTATAAAGGCCATTGGAAAGTTATGAAACTGATTGTTCGAAAATTTTAAAGTGTTATTTAGAAAGTTGTTTTAAATTTAAATCTAAAGCCTATTTACACTCGATTTTTACCGTTTTAAAATTTGTTAAATAAAGATATTGACCAGTATCAAGCCGAGAAATGAACTGGAGAAAAAAACAACTTGTTTCGCGCGCTACTATAACCATGCAGTTGCGAGCGCCGTAAAAAACTCTACTAAAACTAAAACATCTTGCCCGTTGTGTGACTACTAGGATGAAACAGTATCACATCACCTCTTTACCGGCCCTGCACTTAACGACCTGCGTAGCACCTACCTACCTGCCTCTCAAGATTTCGGAAACACTTTATACATCGACAAAACCCAAACTGATAAAAACCTGTAAATTTGTTGCCATTATACCGACAGGCCGAAGGGCTAGGGCCGCTTGATCGGAAAAGTCAACTAAAGTATCAAATATTTTATTGTCCTTATTGTTATTTCGCTTTTGTGTTGTTGTCTGTGTGTGCGTTCGTTGGGTTTCTGGTTTACGTTTCCTTAGCAACGTGACCCTTTCTGCACGCCCTCTTAGCCGGTGGTTGGTGGCTGCATCTGATAGACCCTACTTCTGTATTACGTTCCTTCTGTCTGTCATACTTTTTTTCTACCATTTCATGGCCATTAATGTGTCGAGAGGATTCTCTTTACTCAAACAAACGAACGCTTTTGCAATGTGATAAGGCAATGACTGCACCCGCGGTGCTCATATTACCTTCGATGAGAATAGTGAAACACAATGATCTGATACGGCAAGGTTCAAGGGGTTGGGGAAATCCTTAACGCCGCTTGTGATTGTCAGTCGAAGCGTGGATGTGGTGAGAAAGGACGTAGAAAACCTTTGTGTGTTTCTATGTTTGTGTGGGTTCATTTGTCAGGTTAAAAACAAATTAAACTCGGCGTTCAAGAACTGAAGGCTATTCTTCACATGTAAGTTAAATGTGAAGAATAATTAATCTACCGTTCTTGATCTCTGATTGTAACAAATTTTGGGGGGATCTGACAAATGAACCCACACAATGACATCATAAAATTGACGATGAGGTAGTCTCGGCACTGTTCACAATATCACCCGGTCAAGCAAGCACATCGTCTCTGAAACAAAGATCTCAGTGCTACCGGACTCGTAATCGTGAGATTGCGGGTTCGGGGGTTCAAGCCTCATGCTCGGTCCGACGTTGTGTCCTTTGGAAGAAAGGCACTTTGCAGGAATATCCCACTAGGCTCGGTTCCTTCGGAGACAGAACTCGGAGGTCCCGCCTCTCAAATAACCTAACAGTGTTGATACCGGCGTTAATTTAAACCCATACCATTTCACCAAAGGTTTCAGTCGTCACAACACAGGAAATCCGACGCTGCTCGATGCACTAAGTGGTCGCAGAGGTCATTTTGCTCAGGACTCCATGTGTTCAACGCCGGGGCAGAAGTCGCTATCTCATAATCGCAAAGTTCTGTCTGCTCAGTATCTAGTTTGGAGAAATTTGACGTCAACATTTTTTATGTTGAGTTTCACAACATGTCGAGCTTTTTCGAATGCACTTCTTTGAATATCTTGATATCGACTCAAAATAATCTTACGATTTTGATAGAGCAGATAGAAAGAGCATTGGTTTTCTGATCTCATGGTCTTTGAAACTCAAAACGGCCAAAATGTCAGATACAACTTTGTAATTCTGAGGTAGCGAAATGTCGCAGCTACTGCGGGATGCAGAATCATTTATTGTTGATGTTGATGTTCAGAGCCACGTAAACCAAGACCAGGATAGCTTTCAAGAACATTTCACTAAATTGTGCACTGCATGTGAAAAACGTGGAATGAATACGTGCACTGCGAAGACAGAAGCAATGCAAATCTCTAGAAACCAAACCCCATTAGGTCTAAATATTCAAGTAAACAACACATAAGTGAAACAAGAACAAAAATTCAAATACATTGGAAGCTTGTTCACAGCAGACGGGATAATGGACAGAGAAACTGAAACAAGAGTACAAAAGGCAAATGCGGTCACATACTAACTAGCACTCACCCTCTGCCATCAAAATAGTTCTATGGAGACAAAGAACCCAACTTATTAGATCAATCTTTAAACCAACTCTCTGCCATCACTGTCAAACATGCGCTTCC
>NW_004797373.1:251908-254426 GCF_000002075.1 Aplysia californica
ACTGACTGAAGTGTCTTTAGGCCATTCCCAAAGGGGGGACATTTCTCGTTCATGTACAGTAGAATTGTAAATGGGCTGATTCATCAATGTCACGCTCATAACTGTGACTGATCTACAACAGGGAAGTGCTGCTTTTTCTTTTCCTAATCCTTACTATTGTCATTCTTCCTCTACTTTTTTTGTATGTTTGTCACACTCTTGTGACCCACTATTTCCGGGGTGCCTTGACAGTCGAAGCAGACTTTGTGCTGTTGAAGCTAGAGAGGTGAGCAGAGTAAGTCTGATTCTGTGTTAAGTCTTCTCTGTTGACATCCACCCCTTGGCGCTCATAAGACCTTGTGTAGTTGCGAGCGCTGTACAACCTCTACTAAAACTAAAACTGTTTGTGTGGGTGGTTGAAGGGCGCCACTGGTGGGTCCTACTTCTTCATACTTTCTCTCTGTTGTTTCTGTCTGTCTGTGTTACTTTTTCTCCAGCACTAAATGACCTTTATTGTGTCGATGTGCCTCTCTTTACTCAAACAAACAAACAAAATAAGTGGTGGAATCAGGAGCTTTGTCAATTTTTGGGCATAGTGAGTTATGATATAATCTTAAAATTGTTTCTATGTCTTGGTTTTGATAGGGAAAAAATTATCCACCTACCTTAAATAGAAGCCGTCATATTTGTGAGTGAAGCAGGTGCAGGGTCGCCTGGTATTGAGGTAAGATTATCGAGAAAATAGCGCCAAAGTTTTGTGACTTCCAAAGCATGAGTGTCCTTTCTGACTGCGAAATTGAATTTTGTTGTTTTCGCTTTTGATCAACGTTTTTCTGTAGCATCAACAAAGAAATGTATTTTTACGGGGACGTAACAGATGTTGAGCCGAAAGAAAAAAAAATGTAAAGAAAGCTTCTACTAAAATGGCCCCATAGATGTAAGAATCAGGGTTTCGTTGTTTTCATTATTTTGACGAATACCTGATGTTCCTCTTCAACTTTACCCAATTTTGTGAATCTAATTTTGTTGATTTTTTTTAAAACGGACGGCAGGAAGAGGAGGAGTTGGAGAAAGAGGAGAAGGAGGAAGAAGAGGAGGAGGAGGAGGAGGACTTTTACAGGATTGGCCATGTACGGAATAAAAAGTCAGCGGCTCATAGAACTCATATCTCCACTTTCTGCCCCCACCCCTTCACCTCCTTTGCCCCCTCCTCTGGGCCCCTGATTCTTTCTGCAGCCTTTCTACTGCTACTCCTTTGCTCCTTCTTACTACTGTCTTTCAGCCACACCCTTGATCTTGTCGTAGGTAAGATCTACACTGAACCGTCTCGGATAAGGGCGAAAAATCTCGGAGGTCCCGTGTGCAAGTTGCGCACGTTAAAGATTCCTTAGTGATCCAAAATCGATAGATAGGAGAAGGATTCCGCCGCCACTCGAGCAAATTTCAGAATTTCCTTTAAACTGAAACGGTTTAATGTGTCCTGCGCGTATAAGGATACACACCTCGCGACTCATCACTAGCGACTGTCGTGGCGACTTGTCGTCGCGTCGCGCATAAGGAGACATACTTTTCCCCAGCACTAAATGACCGATATTGTGTCGATGTGCTTCTCTTTACTCAAACAAAAACGAACTCTTTGCTCAAACTCCTTCTTTATATTTCTCTGTGGCTTTTAGTATAGCAATCTGAAATCTGGACAGGGAAATTGAAGTGGGTGGTTGGAGTGTGCTCTGGTGTGGTTTGCTCCTTCTTTCCTATCATACATCTATCGTCCTTATCTCTCCTTATATTATATGTTTGTTACTCTCTTGTAACACATCTAATCTTGGGCAATTATATGACCTTTTTGTGTTGCAAGTACCCGTGAAACTCTTACTAAAACGTAAAACAGGGAAATTGAAACACAAGTACAAAAGGCAAATGCGGTCACCTACCAACTAGCACTCATCCTCTCCTATCAAAACATACCAATGTAGACAAAGAGACAACCCGTTATAAGATCATTTTTATACCAACTCTCTGCTACCATTTCCAAAACCTGGACGCCCGACAAAGTGCAGAAAAGTAAGATAACAGCATGCGAAATGAAATATCTCAGAAAGAGGTTAAACATCCCAAGAAAAGACAAAGAAACGGAAGGCATCAGAAATCGGAGAAGTAAGTGGGCGTCGAATCGAGCGCGTGAAATGCATCGAGAGACAACCAATAATGTGGTTTAGACACGTCGTGAAAATGGAAACCTAAAAAAAAAAAACAACCAACCCACCCAGCCTCAAAGGCCCACAATATGAGAATTCGACATAATGGCTTCAAGGTTAAAGTTAAAGAAAGACTAAGAAAAAAAAATGGAACGGCGAAGTCAAAAGAGATCCTTCAAATGAAAAAGAACAGGACAACCCCAAAAAGCGATACAAAAGCGATACGACTAGCTTAGCCCACGTTCAACAATTAATTATTAACCTACATCTCTTCTCGCCACATTGCGGTCGATATAAGAGGACAAAAAGTGTGTATGGGGAGGGGGGTGGAGGGGGGAGAG
>NW_004797373.1:256474-257688 GCF_000002075.1 Aplysia californica
TCTCTCTCTCTCTCTCTCTCTCTCTCCCAAATCCCCTTTCTTTTTTTTTTCTCTTTCCCGATTTCACCCCATGCCTGGTCATCGTCCAGATACATGTACTGTACATGTACTTTTAATTTCCGATGTCGATGTCGACTGATTTCTTTTTCACTCTCCACTGAATCGATACCGATATCGAGTACACATGTACATAATTATTGTGAGCCAAGATCGAAAAAGCGCGGACTTTGCGAACACAGTTACCCTACTTGTGCGAAAGACAGTAAAAGTGCTATTCCTACTCTTCGTCTGGAGAAACGAAAGAGAGCTTCAAAACAAAGACTGAAGCGCTGCCTGAAGCAGTGCGCGGACTTCCGCAGACACTTTTTTGTTTGGCTGAGTGAACAATTTTGTTCTTTACAGTCTTTGTAATGAGGTTGGTTGGTGGATGATCAAGTGTAGTTTGTTCCTTCTTTCCTTATGCAACATCTGTTCTCCGCGTCCCTCTCTCCCCTTCTTTTCTTTTTATGTTACTGTCTAGTAGCTCCTCAAATATTGGACACCTATATGACCTAATTAAATTGTGTTGCGCTGTCATGCTGCAAAACTTTCTAGAATTGAAATACATTAAATATTGTGTGTTCTTTAACTGATGCGTCCCACCTGAGACAACGGTTTTCGTAAATCCAACTGGGTAGTAAAACTTTTATTTAAAAGATGATCTTTTTAAAAAAATATTGACAACAGCTGTTAGAAGTTTCTTAAAGTTGAAACAATGCTTAGATATGATGTGATTGCTGTGGAGATTTTTTTCTGCTCGAGTCTAATACTGAACAGTCGATATATTTACATATTTATTTAAGTATTATTTATAAATATTTCACGATGTCTACTTTTGAGCATCGATACCTTGATAATTTGTCCATAACCTGTCCTGCCTACCGATACCATCCCATTCGGTTGGTCATAGACCCTTGTGGGGGGCTATCGGGTGTGTGTGGGGGAGGGGGGAGGGAGATATTAACCTACTTCGTATCTGTCTAGGCGGTCATCACTCGGTCACCTTTGATCTTCTGACTAGATCGCGGACACTGGTGGGTGGCTGGAGGGCGTCACTACAGGCCCCACTTGTCTTTTTTCTCTCCTCTATCATTGCTGTCTGTCTGTCTGTCTTACTTTTTCCCCTGCACTTTTAATGGCAGACCTTGTGTCAATGTACTTCTCTTTACTTAACA
>NW_004797373.1:259023-260659 GCF_000002075.1 Aplysia californica
CACATACACACACACACAAATTAATAAGCCTCTAACTACCTCCCTTTGGGACCTCAAAATCAAAAGGGAATGGTTTGTATTCTTCATTTTCATGAGTCCTGCTTAAGACGACCACTTGTCGACGTCGGCCACTTTTCTCCTCGACAATGGGTGGCCGTCTTACACAGGTTCGGCTGTACTTCGTAATAATATCATTGTGTGAATTGTCCTTCATACTGAAACGCCTTAGAACAGTGGACGAAACTTCTGCATTCTTCAGGGGCGGAGAAACGGTTTGAAACGAGAGGGGGTTGGGGGGGGGGGTGTTCAAATGGACACCAGACCATCGTGAGACGGAATTGGGCGTCTTTGCAACTCTCCAGAAACGTTTTGCTGATACAGAGTCAGAATCAGCGACATATTTTTTTTCCCACGGAGGGTAACAGTTAACATTTTGGCACATTTCGACAGAACTTTGCGTAAATTTGACTGTGACCTCCAAAATCAAACACGTTTATTTTTCACGGTCGCAGGTCGAATCGGTCGTATTGTGCCAAAATGGTAGCTTTTGTGCCTTAATGGGGGACAGTCTGGCTTGCCCTGACACAGTTCGACTGGCTTCGACTTGCAGTGTGCACTGAATATAAGACTGTTTCGTTACCTCTTTTTCTATCCCCTCTTTCCTGCTTCCTTTTCCGTATATATATATATATACAGTTGAACCCTACTCTGAATGACACCAGTATAATATGACAATCACCTGTGCAACGGTTACTTTCCATTTCCTGTTTTACATATTTTTAAAAAAACATTATAATGACACTGTGTCCAACTGTCTAATAGTGTCTAATAAAGGCACTTTTCTCCTCGACAATGGGTGGCCGTCTCAGACAGTTTCGACTGTTTCTCTTCAAACTGGACAAAATGAACTTTGTTTTCCCAACTTACGTTCCTGGGTATTTGGTTGGCAGGTGCTCTGGTGTGGTTTGCTTCTTCTTTCCTATCAAACATCTATCGTCCTCATCTCTTCTCCTTCTTTTTTTGTGTTTGTTACTCTCTTGTAACACTTCTAATCTCCAGCACTTATATATGACCGTATTGTGTTGCAAGTGCCGTAAAACTGTTACGAAAACTTTTTAAAAAATTGCCCTCATCTTCAACCAAATTGTGCTGCAAGTGCCGAAAAATGCTTTTACACAAACGACGTGTTATGCAGTTGCGAGTGGCGCTCATAGAACCTATGCTGTTGTGAGTGTCGCAAAACACTTGCAAACAAACAAACAAACGCACAAACTAACACACAAACAAACAGACTAACTAACACCGTGCTCCTCTCCACCACAGATCCTGCGCTTCATCCGTCAGACGGACGAGGTGTCCCAGTACCTCAGCATGGTGTGGCGCCTCCACCCAGCCACCCTGTTGTCCGACTGCCTGGCGGAGATTTTCCGGGTCATCTCCACGCCGCGCGACGACGCCACCGCCGCTGCCCTGGAGAACTCGGAGCCGGCCATCTGCCTGGCGTCGCTCGTTAAGCACGTTCCTATAGAGCTGGCCAACAGGGTGAGTAGTATTAATGACAATGTTAATCATCATCATCATCATCATCATCATCATCATCATCATCATCGTAATAATAATGATAATAATAACAATA
>NW_004797373.1:262262-263981 GCF_000002075.1 Aplysia californica
CCCCCCCCCATTCATGTGTTTACTGCTCCTACTGCCTCCTTTTTCCCCATGTCCTGACAATGTAACCTTCACCACTATTTATCTCAATTGGGACCTTTTTGTGCAATTTCCACAAGAGTGATTGATGGGCCCTCTCCTGTTGCTCCTGTCTTTATATTTAACGTTTCTATAAATACAATCAAGTCTTTAGGTCCTTTTAAACCGTGATATAATATTCGCAATTGCGGTTGTTGTTTTTTTGTTTTTGTTATTGCTTTGATGTTGTTATTTTGTCTTGTCCTGGAACAATAATAACAACAACAACAACAACAAAGAGGACTGGATCGATTTTGTCTTGTCTTTTGTTTTGTTTTTGTTTGTTTTTGTTTGTTTTTAAAAATCTATCTTCCTTATCTCCACCTCATAATTTGTTATTGGTATATTACTCTGTAGTGGCACTAAACGCCTCTAATCTTCGGCATTAATATAGTTATGACGTAAAAGTGTCCTAAAACTTCTTGTAAAACTTAAAACGTGTACAATTCTTATTCGTTTTCGTGCCCACAAATAGTAGAAACGACAAGTCCTTATCATAAACCTACTGCGCGCCCCCTGTGCATTTGTAATTTTATTCTAATTAAACGCCGTGCGTTCCTCTGCACCCACGCGTTTTCTTTCAAGGGCTCGTGTAAGAGGAAAAGACAGAAAGAACGCGCAGCTGATTTTGTATCCCTTGGATGAGTCACCTTCTGCAGTGATATTATATATTAATCAATACATTGACTTGTCTCAAACTAGTAGAAATTGGCATGTGCATTATTAAACCCTTCACTGCTGTGTTGACGTTTGTGGGTGGTTGGCGGGTGCTCTGGTGTGGTTTGCTTCTTCTTTCCTATCAAACATCTATCGTCTTTATCTCCCTTTCTTCTTCTTTTTTTATGTTTGTTACTCTCTTGTAACACCTCTAATCTTCTGGCGCTCATATGACCTAATGCAGTTGCGAGCGCCGTAAAACCTCTACTAAAATTAAAACTTAGTTAAACTAAAACGTGTATAAACAGAAGAAGACAGAGACTTCAGGCCACTTTTTTGTATCCCATTGTCCTGGTCATGTTTAGCAGTGTCCAGTGAAATTACATGTAATAATCAATACGCATAAAACCTAGTAGAAATATGAATCTGAGTGGATGGTGGGTGCTTTGGGGATGTTTGCTTCTTCTTTCCTATCAAACATCTCTGGTCCTTCTTTTTTGTGTTTGTCACTCTCTTGTAACACCTCTAATCGTCGGCACTTATTTAACTTTATTGTATTGCAAGTGCCGTACAAAACGCTTACTAAAATTCCCGTTTTTAATTTTTTTTAAATTCGTTTATTATTCTCTTGCAACACGTCTAATCTTCTGCACTTATATGACCTAATTAAGTGTTGCAATTGCCGTAATACTCCTGACTGAAAACTTTTAATTAAAATGTAAAATTAAAATATTTCCAGGTGGCGGAGAACATGGCGTACCCTCAGCTGAGGTCCGCCTCCTTCTGTATCCTGTCACAGATGCTGCTCAGTTTCCAGCACTCGCCTGAGCCCTTTCACAAAGTGAGTAGTGTGGTGGAATTAATAGTATGTTGTTATTAATTGTAGTTTATTATCCATTGTTTCGTGCCTTTTTGTGTGTTTGAGTATGTGTGTGTTTGGAGGGGGATGTTTGTTTGTGTGTGTTTGTGTGTGTGTGTGTGTGGGGG
>NW_004797373.1:268963-271300 GCF_000002075.1 Aplysia californica
CCCCCCCTTTTTTTAACGCCTTAATGAATTATTTATAATAAGACCTACCCTCTTCCTCCGCTGTCATGTCAAGAAGGGGATGGTGATGCCCATTCAGACCGTTTGGTTGGAGAGTGCCGCTGATGTATTCTAATTCTGTACTGTCCGGCTGTTGTTTACGTCTGTCCGTCTGCCTTGCTTTTTTATTTGGTACTAAATGCCCCTTTTTGTGCACCTATGGGGTTTTTTTTTTCCTTCGTCAAAACTATCACCCCAAAAGGTCTTCAGAGTATAATGCCTTAAGCGCCGTAATACCTCTGCTAAAAAGAGTATGCCAAACTTGTGAAGCTTATTAAAGCTAGTATCGATAGTCTTGCTGTTAGGCTTCTGGACCCGTAATCGTAAAGTTGCGGATTTGGGGATTCGAGCCTCTGCTCGGTCCGACGTTGTGTCCTTGACAAAGGCACTTTACACGACTTTTCCCACATGACTCGGTCGTACCGGAATTGGATGTTAAATTCGGATATATGGGTGGTTTGTGGGTGTTCTGGTGTGGTTTCCTCCGTCTTTCCAATCAAACATCTATTGTCCTGATCTCTCCTCCTTCTTTTTGTGTGTCTGTTACTCTCTTGTAACACCTCTAGTCTTCGGCACTTATATGACCTTATTCTGTTGCAAATTCCGTACAAGTCGTACTAAAACTAGAATTCGGATATCCCATGCCCCTTTAAAGGCCATACAATGTTGCAAAGGGAGTTTATTTAAACGTATTCTTTATGGTACATAATTTATATTGCTTTTGATTCTAAATCATCACAGCTCTATATACTCATGTGGGGGGCAGCATTGTAACTGAGCTATTAGAAAATATCAGTATTATAAGAGGGCTAAAAAAAACCCTGTCAGTATTATAAGAGGGCTATAGAAAATATCAGTATTATAAATGAGTTATATAAACAATGAGTATTGTAAATGGGCTATAAATACTATCAGTATTGTAAACGGACCATATAAACTATCAGTGTTATAAGAGAGCCACAGAAACCATCAGCATTATTAGTAGCCTGTAGAAACTATCAGTGTTATAAGTGGGCTATACAAACTATCAGTGTTATAAGTGGGCTATACAAACTGTCAGTATTATGAGCGAGCCATAGAAACTATCAGTATTATATAATGACTATAAAATAAACGATCAGTATTGTAAATTAACTATATTATAAACTGTCAGCAGTATTATAAGTGGGCTATGCTTCCTTTCAAACACACATTGTCCTCATCTCTCCTACTTTTTACCGTTTGTTTCTCTCTTGTTACACCTTTAATCTTCGGCACGTATATGTCGTAAAACTTTTACTGAAACTGATACTAAAATAAAAAGCTGTGTTTTGTAGTGGGCGGCTAGGATAGAACGTTGCCTCCTAAAATATAAAATTTTCGACTGCTTTATATAGCCCTAATCATTTGGCAGCGAACCGTCATCGGTAGTGAATACACTACAAAAGTTTGTGTCTTGTATTCAGATTGGGACTGTTTTATGTGACAGTTGATATCCATAACTGCTTGAAGGTGACCTCATTTTCTCAACGCCCTTTTACGCTGCCCCTTTAGAGTCCTCTTCTCGTGATATTGCAGCTCGTTGAATAGCCGTAAGGCCGGGCCTAGGATCGGTGCCGCATAATCATCGTCTTACAACTTTTATTAACGGCTTGACTTTTTAAAGTTATTTGCCTTTCATTTTTCAGTTCTATTTTTCATTGCAACCCCACCCCCACCACCCCCGCCCCTTTTCCTCTACCCCTTTCCCAACCCAACCCTATTGTCCCCTAGTCGTTTTTAAATTTTCTCTTTCAGTGCCTGCCCAGTGCTCTGGTGTAGTTTGCTCCTTCTTTTCTATCAAACATCTTTCGTTTTTATCTCCCCTCCTTCTTTTTTGTGTTTGTTACTCCTTGTAACACCTCTAATCTCCGGCACCTATATGACCTTATTGTGTTTGTTACTCCTTGTAACACCTCTAATCTCCGGCACCTATATGACCTTATTGTTTTGCAAGGGCCGTAAGACTCTTACGCAAAAGAAGTCTTACTTTTCCCCAGCACTAAATTACCATTATTGTGTCGATTTGTTTCTCTTTCCTCGAACTCGAAGAAACCCGTCGCCTAAATTATCTAAATTGAGTCGATCTGGGCGCAAAACGCAATTACCATCATTACAGCCGTAGCTTTGTGTTCATAATCGCCACCTGTAGTAGTCGCTGGCGGTCTCCTTCTGTCATGTATGTCTCGTCAACTCAGTCGCCGCTTGCCGCTTACCTATCTCCCCCCTCCCTCTCCTCACCCCTCTTCTCTCACATTCTCC
>NW_004797373.1:273542-288273 GCF_000002075.1 Aplysia californica
GAGAGAGAGAGAGAGAGAGAGAGAGAGAGAGAGAGAGAGAGACAAAGAGAGAGATATAGACCTTACATTGTTGAAAGGGGCACTAGTACTATACAATTTCGTGTTAACAATTTGTTTATAACGTTAACTACTCCTCACCAGGACCAGCCGGTGCCGAGTCAGGAGGAGATGAAAACCCTGCTGAAGCAGAAGCAGTGGAGCTCGCAAGTGAGCGGGTCCTCTGCCGATCAGCTAGATAGCTTGTCCAGTGTGGTCAGTTCTTCATTGGTCAGCACCGTGCACCAGGAGAAGCTGGAGGTGGGCAAGACAGGCCTGGAGAACCTGGGGAACACTTGCTACATGAACAGTGTGCTGCAGGCTTTGTACATGTGTGATAGGTGAGTGGGGGGGGGGGGTGGAGCTGCAATGTATTTGGACAACATTGGACGGCGCAAGAAGTGTCTATGCACACTTTTCACATGTGCGAGAAAAACAAGTTTGTAATTTTGACAATATTTAAATCTCTACTTAATAACATAGTCAAAAAAGAAATGTTGATATCTAGATACAGAATTAAGCTGCGGCTTGGATATTTACAGAGATAAAATGAGTGGTTTAAAATTTCACTACTCATATCGATTACTTCATTTCAACCAAAAGCGGATATAGTCACTTCTCGCGCTCAGCTGTCAATGTGTGAGTTGTCCTGACAAAATGAGTTGCTTCTCAGATTTTAGCCCTGTGGACATAGATGCTGTATTTTCTACTTCTAATCGGTGCCGGTTTAGATGATCATCTACTTCTAAATGGTGATCATTGACTAATAAATTATGAGAGTAACTGACCAAATGACAAATTACAACCGCCAAATATTTTTTAAATGGGTAATGACATCCCCAAGTCTGTTTAAATGGGGAGAGAAATGTAAACTGATCCCTATCACAAGTCGCACACCTGTAGAAACTGGTAGACCTTCAACTGAACCATTTGTCAGACCATTATGTTGGTACACCATCTGCAGAATAGGCTACCCACAACAAGAAATTTCTGACTAAAAATGTGGAAGCTTTATGCTGATACTATAAGTGAAAAATTTGAAGTGAGATTATCAATCAAATAATTATTTTGACTACCACCCTTCTCCCTTTCAAAAGAAAAAACAAAAAACAAAAAATAAAACAACAACAGCAACCAAACTTAGGTACAAACCTAAATCTATAGCATTGCCTTTACTCTTCATGGGGTTCAAATATGAACCAAGGGGCACTAGAACTTTAACATTTTTATTTCTTTCTCTCGCTACAGGTTCCGACAAGGCATCTTGAGTAAACCACCTACTGGAAGTGAGAACTTATTGGTGAAATTGCAACATGTCTTTGCCATGCAGAGTCAGTCCTTGGTAAGTTGGTGCTGCCAACTGATGGTACTTTGTCTGGTTATCGCAGATTTTTGCGAATGGTTTGTGAGTGATTGCAGAAGTGCTGAATTTTCAGCTAAATCAGGGAATCTGGATTTCTAAAATTGTTTTGATTTTGCCTAACTCCAGAAGTTGGTGCACTTTATAAAAAAACTGCCTTGATTAGAGATGTCTTAGAAAACATTATGATCTATAAATTCAGAGTTCTACGCGCATGTTCTTCCGGGTCCCAAAAAAAGTTCATGGTTTTTTTCGCTGCCAGTTAACCCCTTTGTGATTGGAGGCAGTATGATAAAGTGGAAGGAACCTTACAATTTTTAATGTTTAAAGAAAAATACTTGGATTATCTCCTTTACATGTCTTTGTTAGGGCCTTTATTTGTTTTATTAATTTTTGTCAGAGGAGATTTTCTGTCATGTAATTTAGAAATACATTTTATTTCTTGCTAATTCTCGTCAGTTTGTTAGTATTTTAGTTCTCAATTGGCTGCTTGCATTGTATGCCTCCAGAAAAGTTGAGACTGTTTCTGTGTGTTTTAAGATCTACTGTGGTGATAAAGTTGGTTGGAAAGTGTTTAGAGCTGGCTGTTGAGTGGGGATGTGTTGGAAAAATCAAGATGATATACATAATGCTGGTACAATTGTTGAAAGAATGAAACTATACAAGTGTATTTTATGTATTTATCTCTCTCCAGAGACCTTGCACTGCCCCGAGGAATTTCTTGCTGTCCTCACGCCCACCGTGGTTCACCCCCGGCCACCAGCAGGACTGCTCAGAGTTTCTCAAATACCTCCTGGACCAGCTGCACGAAGATGAGAAAACAGCTGCCAGCGGCTGCCGTACCATCGCTAAATCTCCCTCGTCCAATTCTCTCTCGTCGAATGGCACTTTGAAGTTGAGCAATGGCAAGTCGAGCAAGAAGGGGGAGGTTACTTTGACCTCAGTGAAGCTGAAATCAGAGGACAACTCTGCGGGAGATCTCAGCCTGAAGAGCACGATGTCCTTGATAGAGAAGACGTTCCGGGGACAGGTGCAGACCACACTGAAATGTCTGGCATGCAAACAGGAGTCCCAGCGCGTCGAGAGATTTGCTGATATCCCTCTAGCCTTCCCCAACTCTTCCAAGTCATCGGACGTCCCTCAAAAAATTCTGGCTGGCGGCAGTGGAACGCCAGCTCCAGCCACAGCCACGACGCCGGAAAATAGTTCCCAGTCTGGGGCTCCTCCGTCTTCGTCTTCCACGAGCAGCGAAGTCGACGGTGCGGAAAGTGACGGCCCCGAGGGCAGTTTTACTCTAAATGATCTCCTGTCGTTCTATCTGAAGCCAGAGAAGCTGGTTGGGGATAACCAGTACCACTGCAACGGTTGTGGCAAGCTGCAGGACGGAGAACGCCGGATCCACATCGTGGAGTCGCCACAGTACCTTATCCTGACGCTGCTACGCTTCTCCTACGACACCAAGCTCCAAACCAGGACAAAGATCTTTGAGGACGTTCAGTACCCCAGAACCCTGGCGCTTCCTGTCCACGAAGTCACGCCCCCTCCCTCCCCATCCTCCTCCACCTCCTCCAAAGACTCTTTTTCTTCATCCTCTTCCAACTCCAAAAAACAGCACTCTAGAGGGAACAGTTCTGTCACTAGTAACAATGTCATAACTAATAATAACAATTATAATAACAATAATGTTGATGAGCATAAGCCACAGTCTTCGTCGAGGTTGGAGCAAATATTAAAGCAGCTGGCTCCCAAGACAGATGACGAGGAGACCAGCGTCCACCATTGTGATTTGTACGGGCTCTGTGCCGTCGTGGTGCATTCTGGGACCTCGTCGGAGTGTGGCCACTACTACTGCTACGCTCGCCACTCCTCGGCTCAGCAGACTGACCTCAAAGTTTTGGAAAAGGTGAACGTGGATTTGAACACCCTGGATCTTCTGCCTGACAAGTGGTATAACTTTAACGACAGCCGCGTGTCACACTCAAGTTTTACATCCTTCAGGTATGTTGAAACCTCTCAGATGTAAAGCCTTTCTTATTTTTGTACGCTCGCTTCTCTCATTTTTTGTATAAACAATTTTTTTGAAAATCATATTAGCTTACTAAGTGCTGTAAAGATACCTTGAACATGTCTCTGGGAGACTTCAAAATTAATCTCTTGACATGAGGGAGCTTAGCTCCTGACAGACCCAGTTGAAAAGCAGCAATCACAAAAGGCAGCAAGCCTTATGTGGCTTCACGAACAAGAAATGCTGAAGCCGAGAGAGAAGCCTACAAGTTGCACACTTCCTCAAGTCAAAATAAAGGTTTCAAATGTTCAAAATTTGGTAAATTTTGTATTATATATATATGTTATTATGACCCAAATTTTCCCCACCGGGGGCAGTTATGCAGAATCTATTAATTATTTTTGGGGTATCATTCTCAGTATTGGGTGTTAGAGGTAGAAGTGTGTCTCTGACACATCACTGTGGGTGTGTGAATACATAAGGATTATAATAATATCCTGTCTAACATCATACCATGACTTACGGGAGTGGGGAGAATTTTTATCGAGTATCTTGGTCTTTCCGCTGGTGTGTTGTATCACTCTCAGCCCGGCATGGTTGGTCCTGACAGGCAGGATGGTCAGAAGTTCTCTTCCTAAATGATTATGTTGAAGGGAGTGTAAAAGCTCCTATATTTAAGAGAAAAAAAGATATATATATATCATATTAAAAAAAGATTCTAAGACCGTGACCTGTATTTGTCCACAGCAATGTGACCAAGAAGTTCTCCAAGGACACGGCGTACGTCCTCATCTACCATAAACTGACCGCTGATGGACAGGACCAGAGCTTAAGCTCAGACCCACCCCTTCGCTCTGACCTCAGAGATGCTGTGGTCAAGGACAACGAAAAATACCTGAAGGTAAAAAAAAGTCACTAGTGAACGGGTTTAATGCCTCATTCAACACTGTTAGGTTATTTAAAGAAGGAGGGGAGAAACAGAGAGAGTGGGAGTGAAATTATCATTATTAGAGCTATGTTCTTTGTACTATTTCATAACACTTTGAGCGCTTTCTTAGAGGAAATACATTGTGGAAATGTAATTTATCATTATGATTGCTATACTTTATAGTTGCATACATTAAACATCCGTTGGTCGTCCTAAAATCAATAAGAGTAGGCTCCAGCCACTACAGCTTAGGCAAAATTCAAACTTAATTCCTACCAAACTGAACACGGTTAATGTGTCCCCGCACGCTCATATGACCTTGTTCAGAAAAGTTGCGAACACCGTAAAACGCTTACTGAAAATTGTTCAAAAATCATTATTATTATCATTATTATTATTATTATTTCCAACATATGGGTTAATTGTTCTTGTCATAGTAATCACCCATCTCCCTCGCTATCCCCACCCACAGGAACAGGAGCTCGAAGCCAGGGCCAAAGAGGAGCAGCAGCGGCGCAGATCAGCGTCTGTGGGCTCCGCCTCTCTACACAAGTGGCGGGACGACGATGACGACCCACCAGGCGGCCCGCCTGGCTTTGGCGGCGCTTTTGGGGGCGGTGGTGGCGGCTTTGATTCCATGGGGCCTCACTTTGTCTTCTGAGCTTCTGTTCGTCGCTTCTTGATAATGCAGCCCAGTGTTACTTATGGGGAAGTTATTTGTGGTGGGGTTTTTTGGGAGTTGTTTTTTTGTTTAGATTTTTTGTGGGGGTTTTTCCGGGAGGGGGGTGAGGTTAGTTGTTAGATTAGTTTTCTTTGCTTTTTTAAAATTTTGGATTTTGTTTTGTTTTCCGTTGTTTCGTACTTCTTTTTGTTGAAATATTTATTTGTTCATTTCATTTATTTATTTATTTATTTATTTATTTATTTATTTGTTTTGTTTGTTTTTGTTTGTTATTTTGGTTGGTAGGGTGTTGTTATTTTTTAAAAAACTTGTTTGAATGCAAACAAGAAATACACAATAACCTTGTTGGTAGATTGGTAGATGGGTTCCTTGGTATATTTCTTCTCTGCTGACTATTAGATGGGTTCCTTGGTATATTTCTTCTCTGCTGACTATTAGATGGGTTCCTTGGTATATTTCTTCTCTGCTGACTATTAGATGGGTTCCTTGGTATATTTCTTCTCTGCTGACTATTTCACAGTTGCTCCTTTGGCTGTCCTACTTTTTCTTCAAGCGTGTGTAGTTGTGTTTTGTCCTGCCCTACCTATTGGCCTAACGAAACTGAAAGTTGTAAGTATAACTTAAGTTCTGCAGCTAGTGATTTGGTGGTGAAAAGTTTTTCAGTTCCTCTGTGGCCGACATTTTTGTTCAGGTTGTATCAATTCTTTTCACTTCTTTACCTTCTGAAGCATTCTTTTTTCGCACAGTACCTCTAAGCCTATCAATTGATGAATGTATATTTATCTGCTGTTATGAATCTGCAAAGAAGAAGATGAAAATACCATTAATTAATTTATTTTAGTTCCATTTCCTTATAGTTTCTATCTCTTTCTCTCTGTTTCTGTCTCTCTGTAGAGGAGAAATGAATGTGTTAAATTATATTATATGAGCTATACACCTTGAGTTTTACACTTTGACTACTTCAAAGTTTTATAATGTCATATATGCGAGTTGTAGCCTATACCTTGAATTAAGCATTTTGAGTTACAGAAAGTTATATAAAGTAATGTGAGAGTTGCATACCTTGATCAATGTTATTACGATTTAAGAGTTATACTATATCTCCATTTTGCAATATCTTTAAGTAATAACTGTGTTCATTAGTGACAGGTTTTAGTCTTTTTAGCTTCAATTATAATTTTGTGGTTTTTTTCCCTTTTTTTTCCTTACACACATCCACTCACCCATTTATCAATATTTTAAGTCAGCTCTTATATCGGGAAAAATGTTACTCATCGATTCATATTTGTATGTACCGCTCTTCCCACTCATAGCCAGAATATTGGACATAAGTAATAATGTGATTATTACATAAATATATATTATGTTTAATATTTGTATGGACATGCGAGTGTATGTATTGTTCTTGTTTTCTAAATAGTCCCTCCTGTATAATAGTCTGAAACAATAGTCTCAAATATCATGGTCAAGATTGTAGGATTGGCCCTCTCTGAGGTGGTGTGTGTCGGAGAAATTGAGAATATATAACTGATTAATGTTGCTATAGATTGATGCCTTAAGTAAGTAAAAGTTTTCATTCTGTGTACCCAGTATCTTACTCTAGCTGTACTCTAGCTCACTTGTGCCCCAATTGTTTCACTGGCCCAAACTGTTTATGGATGAATCTGCTCAGTAATGATACAGTATTTTCCTCTCTGTCTCTGCCTCTATTTCTTGTGTATAATGGGTAACCTTCCCCCTACTTCCTCAGTTTTGCTCTCAAAGAGTAGAGCGCTTTGTGTTCCCTTGTCGGATTATATTTTTTATATAGGACAATACTTTGCGTTCGTTTTTTGGGTCATGGTTTTTATATATATGAAAATTTTTATAAGCATTTACTACTATTACTGATTGATTACGATCGCAGTTGCACATTTCAGGCTTTGAATGTTGCCTCATCAAGATCAGTTTAAATCCCTTAAAACATATTGACAAAAAATCAAAGAATGAAAAGGTTATTTTGATAATTTTTTTCTAACATACTTTTAAGTTTGAAAATGTTTGACTCACAACATAATTGTGTCTGTAGTTTGAAAGAAATATAGTAATGAAACCTCAAACTCAACCTCAGTGTTTTCTTTCAAAAATAAAAATCCCATTCACAAAATCATGGATGTCAGAGGTTGCCAAAATGAATGATAGAACTTAAAAGCATTCTTAACATCTTGTGAGGATTCATTCGCTGGTTGGCGCGAGTCAAACATTTTAAGGACCCCTGTTCCCTTTTCAGAACACAAAATAGGGGGAAGGTTAATTAAGTAATCCGTCATTGTGTGGCATATTGTGTGTTTTACTAGAGGCTCTTCACCTTAAGATGTCCTTTATGGATATAGTTTGTACAGATCTGAATGTGTGCTTTAATCAATTCATTTTATCATGCACCTGGGTAAATCATGATATTTATGGATTCTGTAACAGTTTCTTCTCAAGAGCTACTAAATTCAAAGAAATTTTTCTAAACTAAATTTAATCCGACAATAGCGTGAAGAGTAAACGTGACCTTTATAGAATGGAAATGCCTTCCTGGTTTTTTTTGTTGTTTTTTCGGTATTTTAGGAAAAGATTTTATATGATTTTTCAAAATCATACCCTCTTGGAGAAAAGACTGTTTTTGTTTTGCAATATTATGTTGCTGGCTCCTAGAGTTTTCTGGCAAAGACCTAAGGGCCTATGTTGTTGTTGTTTGTATACAAATGTACATAAAAGACTCACCTATAGTAACTTATTTTGAGCTTGTATCAATGATAACCTTACAAGACCCACGTCACTGCTGCAGTGATCCTTCATCCTTATGTCCCCCGACCCCTCTTTTCTGTGCTGGTTATTCTTTTGTAACACCTCTAATTTTCAGCGCTTATATGACCTTATTGTGCTGCAAGTGCCGTAAAACTCTCTCTAAAACTAAAACTTGAGTGAAGGAGTGTATGGCCCCGGCAAGCCGTTCGAATGTTCTAAGCCCAGATTGCAAAATTTTTCTGGAGAGAAAAAAACAAACTTCCATTCCTTAAACAATATTGTACCTACATTTTTCTTATATTTTTCTTGCCTTTTTAAACGTTTAGAATATAAATTTTGTTGCTCTATTTTGAGAGTAAATTTTCTAATAAAGATCATATTATACTAACGACTACAACAACAAAAATATTGAATTTGAATTCTGACAAAACATTTAGAGAATTCAACCAATATCACTGAATAAAAAACTGCTATTTTTTTTAACGAATGATAACAATTTGGCACTCGGTACATCTGAGCTGCTGGCTGACAATATGAATGCTGAAAACTGAGAACACCTGTAAAGAATGCTGCCATTGTGACTCCAGAGCAGGAAGAGGCGCTTTGTGGGGAGAACAAGAAACAGTTGTACATTCCCATATTCACGTGTCAATATTTTCACGCCAAAAGAGGTAAGGAGTGATGTGAGACTCCTTGCACTATCCCCCAGCCTGCCCCCCCCCCCACCCTTATGTCTGGCCCTGCTAGTGTAGATATCTCTGTGATTTTATTTCACCATGCCAGTAATACATGATACAGTATCCATTGAATTGTGCTGTGCAAATTTTATGTTTCGTTTTCTTTCTATTTGTCACTCATCCGTGGGACATTCAATCTTCATCACGTGAAATTTGAAAAGAGAATCCCACACTTCATCGTTGTCCCTGTAAATGTTTGTATTTATTTGCTTACTTTGTTCCTTCTCCGCAACCCCCCCCCCCCCCCCTATGATTTGAAGTCAAGGACATCTTTGCCTGTAAAGGGCAAACATCATCGACATAGTCCACCAAGGCATTAATTGGACAGCTGTCCTAAACTGGGACGTTTGCTGACTGGAAAGAAGGACGTTTGCAAACTGTGCGAGAAGAATCTGTTTCTAAGAAAACTCAAAAGTATCAGTTTTTGCATCAAGTCTTACTCTAAGATGTTTGCGAAATAATATTTCTTAAAAGCATCTGTGTTTGCCTCATTTTCCTCCATCTACATTTTTTTCCATGGCACGTTCAGTTGACTCTTGCCTTTATCATAGCTTTTTTGTTTTGTTTCGTGTCAGTTGCTTTTTTATTTGTTAATTTACTCACACTACCATCTGTCTCACAGCTTCAGTTGTCGCACGTGTTGAGGAAATAAGTTAATTCTAGTATATAATATGCTATATCACATGTCTTGATACATATTTATATATTTTCCTACCGTATGTATTAATTTAGTTGTATGTATTGAAGATTAGGTAGTAATACTCTAGGGGGTACTGCACTTTGTAATCCGTTCAGTAATAAAGCGAGAGCAGTCGGGTATCATCTAAACAAAAAGGTAGAGAGTCAATTGTATAGTAGTAGGGCTTAACTTTTATTTGCTCTCTTATTGGATAATGATAACTATTATTATTATTATTATTATTATTATTATTATTATTATTATTATTTTTATAGTAACAACAATAATAAGAATAATAATAGGCCTAATAATGAAAATAATGATAATAATAATAATATACCTTTTGCTATTTAAAACTGGCTGACTCTGCCCCCCCCCCTCCCCCTCCTCTTTTAATATATGCCTACCCGAGTGATTTTATTTTTGCTTTCAAACAGACAAGCAATCAGAAACATACGGCACTGCAGTCTAATAATAACTCGAGATTTGGTTTTTGCTGCTGTCTCTGTTTTTATATAATCATTACTGCCCTAACACGTTTCATAAGAAATATGGCCGTTATCCCGATGACTGGAGTGGGTGGTTAGTGGATGCTCTGGTGTGATTTTCTCCCCCCCCATTATTAAACATCAATCGTCATTATCGTCCTCATTTTCTTTGTAGTACAGGTTATGTTACTCTCTAGTATCTTCAGCTCTTGTGTGACCTATTTGTGTTTCAAGGGCCGTAAAACCCGTACTAAAACTAAAAAGCTAAAACCGATGGCCGCCGTCTGTAGACTACAGCTAAAAGTCTGTCACTTTCTATATAATGTGCGGACACGTTATTGGGTACAGGCGTATGTGGTATTGTGGTTAGGCCTTTCGCTATTGCACGCGGGAGACCCGAGCTTCTTTTCCGAGTGGATTGAGGAGAATTTTTTTTGAGTACTTCGGTCTTTCTGCATTGATGATGTATCTTTCTCAGCTTGAGTTTGCTTTGACAGGCAGAGTCGGAAGCACGCCTCTTAAATTATTAAAATTATAATAATGTCTATAGGGGCGTAAAAAGAATTACAATTAAAAAACAAACAAACAAATAAGCAACTACGAAAAAAGACAATGTTGGGTGCTGATGGGAACTCAGTATGGTTTGTTCAGACCCTTATACCTAGTATTTATTACTATATTTTAACACGTACATCTATATATCCATTGAATTTAGTTAGTATAACTGTAAAAAAAAACCGCATAACAGTTTTTAACCGTAGGCAGACAAGTAGCTTTATCACGTCATGATTTCTGAAAGTCGATTCTATTTGGCATCGAAAGTCGGCGCAATCAGTAATCATTCCGTAAATGGCATTTTTTTGTATAGGGGAGAGGTACCACGTGATCATAATACATGTAATATCATATACAGCAGGCATGGGCAAGTGTGTCAAAGATCGTTGTGTTCGATCTTTGAGAGTGTCCCTAGTCGCGGACCGGGTTAATAATCGATTCCGAATAAAATGAATTTAATCTTGTTGGCCAGAGCAAGAGAATATTGCATGAAATCGGTTGAAATAATCACGCTCTCAAAAGTAAAACTAAACCTGAAACAATTTATTTATTATGGCCTATAACAATATTACAAAGTCGTTGTTTAAGGCCATTTTACGAGATGGAATTTAAAATCTATAACTTCCAGCTGAGAGGGAAACTGTTGATTTTAAATTTTCGAGACGTACTGTTTCTGTTTTTATCATGTGTATTATCAACTCACTGCGTGCCACATCCATTTAATCGTCAATTACTGGGCTGGACCGACATTGCTGGCGGGCTTGATCTGGCCCGTGGGCCATAGTTTGCCCGTGCCTGCCCCACAGCGTATAAAAGTATAATAATAATAATAATAATAGAATTTTATCATTTCATTGTAATCACTGTACTATTCCTATTGTTATATTGTCGTACATATTTTTACAACAACCAGAGACTCTGTATGATGTTCATAATCCGATGAATAAACTTGAAAGAATCTTTTACCCCATGTGTCACGTTGTTTGTTTTGTTGTTTTTTTCTCTCTCTCAATAACGACGTTTCCTCGTAGTTTTGTTTGCTTGTTTGTTTGTTTGCTTGTTTGTTTGTTTGCTTGCTTGTTTGTTTGCTTGCTTGTTTGTTGTTTGTTTTGTTGTTTGTTTGTTTGTTGCTCCGTTTTCCTTTTAAACATGTTTTGCCCTTATCTCCCCTCCTTCTTCTCTTTGTGTAGTACACCACTAGTATATATCTAATAACTTCTCTAATTTTTGGCACTTGATATGACGTATTTGTGTTGCAAGTGCCGTGAAACTCTATACTTAGCTAATCTTCTTCGTCGTTTTTTTAGGGCTCCACCTGTAGGTCCTATGTATGGTTGTTGGAGGGTGTCACTTGTAGATCTCTCAATTGTCTCCTATAGGTCGCAATTACTTATTTTACTAAGAAATCAAGGCAAAAACTGGCTTGCGTCTTTTCCATTTGTTCATCAAAGAACATTCACATTGTCACAGACAGAGTATCTAAAGAAAAGAGGACTCATTCAAAGTGTTGTTTTTTTTCGTAGGGATTTTTGTGTGGGAAAGACAGTCTGTGGGTGGCTAACGGGTGCTCTGGTGAGACCTGCTTCTTCTTTCCTATGACACATCTATCGTCCTTATCTCCCTTTCTTCTTTTTTATGTTTGTTACTCTCTTGTGACACCTCAAATCTTCTGGCGCTCATGTGACCGTATGCAGTTGCGAGCGCCATAAAACCTCTACTGAAACAGTCTACGGAAACAGCCTTTAAATAATCGAACCGTTGAAACTCAATGTTCAATAGAAGGTCAAAATAATCGACCCAGCATAACAAGCCTCAGTGAAAGATCTTGTCAGTTTGTTAGTGTTTGAGCGCTTAACCAGCTGCTAGCACTGTATGCTTCCTTGGAAGCTGAGAATGTTTCTGAGTGTTCTGTGATCTGCTTGGGTAATAACATAGTTTAAAACGTATAGAGCTTGCTTTCGAGTGGGGACATGCGCTATACAAATGCTATTTATTATAATTATCATTATTATTCAATATTTCGAGTGGCTTATTTGTCCTTGTTTGGAGAGAAATGGTCAACACCTGGAGCATAATATTCTATACATTTAACAGCCTTCACCCGCTCCACAAGTTTATTTGCCATCACTTTAAAAAATGTTCTTGCGGTTGGCGGGTGCTCTGGTGTGGTCTGCTCCTTCTTTCCTATCAAACATCTATTGTCCTTATCTCTCCTCCTTTTTTGTGTTTGTTACTCTCTTGTAACACCTCTAATCTTCGGCACTTATATGACCTTATTGTGTTGCAAGTGCCGTAAAACTCTCACTCAAACAAAACTAAAACAATTCGCAAATTGGTCACGTCGCAATGGAACCAAGCGCTCGTCAGTTTTTGGGCTAATGGAGTTCTTGATGTCATCTTTAAGCCTTTTCATTTGCCTTGCTTGTGATAAAAAAAATCCCTATCTCACTTAAATAGAAGTCGAGATATTTGAGATTGAATTTGAAAGAATTGAGGGTCGCCTGGTGTCTGAGCTACAATTAGCGAGGAATTGGTCGACAAAGTTCGTCTCTCTCTCAAATCTGACGTCGATCGCACAAAAACTAATCAGACGACTCTTGATTTCTCGATCTAGTCTCCTGTCCATTGTCCGAACGTCTAATTTGTATACAAGTTTACGGTTGCAAGTAACAATTTGGCACATGAACGATGTACCGTCCAATTCTTGTACAATATCGTTACGTGAAACGGGCCTTCAGATTATGTTTGGGGTACCGCTATCCATTCTCCTTCTCTGTTTCTTGCACTGCAGTTTCTACCCCCCCCCCCTCTCTCTCTCTCTCTCTCTCTCTCTCTCTCTCTCTCTCTCTCTCACTCACTCACTCTCCCCCTCTCTCTGTCTCTTTCCCCCCGCCTCCATCTACTCTCTCTGTGTCTCTGTCTATGTCTCCCTCCTTCTCTCTCTTTCTCTCTTTCTCTCTCTCTCTCTCTCTCTCTCTCTCTCTCTCTCTCTCTCTCTCTCGCTTGCGCTCTCTTGCTCTCCCACTCTGTCTCTCTCTCTTTCCATCCCAGTCTCTCTGTCTCTTTCCCTCCACCTCTCTCTTCTCCCTCTCTCTGTGTCTCTCTCTATGCCTCCCTCCTTCTCTCTCCCCCCTCTCTCTCCCCCCCCCTCTCTCTCTCCCTCTCTCTCCCCCTCTCCCCCCTCTCTTTCCCTCTCTAAGCCAATTAGGCCACGTTAACCCCGTCCGGACCACCGGAAAAAGAGTGTTGACTCAAGGGTTATGGACTTCGGCGTAAGACAGGGCTATAACTCCTTTTGATACTGTTCAGTAATCGCCCCTACCTTGTTGAATTAGGGGCTGAGAGAAAGTAACATGTACCAATGTCCACCCGAAATGAACATTTTTTTTTCGCCTTCGGATAGCTCCTACATTCTTTTCCCCTGCAAATATTTGGGCAGTGAATTATGTAGACATTGCGACTTACGACCCGGCCTATGATCATGGTAGTTTGGCCTTCTTTGAACCATTCCGAGCGGGTGGTTGGCGGGGGCTCTCGTGTGGTTTCCTCTGTCTCCCGTCTCCCTTATCTGTTTTCTGTCGTTGTTGTATCCCTCTTCCTTCTATTCTTTGTATACTGTAGTAAACGTGTTACTTTCTAGTCCCACATCCAATCTTAGGCACTTATATATATATAACCTGTTTGGGTAGTTATACCTGCCGTAACACTCTTTAGTATAATTAAAAGTTTTACGGCATTTGCAACATAATAAGAAGGTCATGTAAGGCCCGAAGATTAAAGGTGTTACAAGACAGTGAAAAGCACAAAAGAAAAAGGAGGAGAGATAAGGACCATTGATGTTTGATAGGATAAAAGGAGCAAACCATACCAGAGGACCAGCAAACCACCCACTGTAAAAATCTTACTAAAACTGTCAGAATATAACCTTTAACTATGAATGACTCAGCATAATTAAAGCTAAAACAAAAGGAATTCATAAAGAGAGCTGCACCACAGAAGCCTTACAAATAAGAACGTCGGAGGCCTATTGGACACGCATTCTAAGGATTGCACCGTCTCTCAATTGTCCAGTCCCTCAAGAAACCTGTCAAGTGCCAAGTTTGTTCAACGGATTTCGCCCCGCCATTTTGTTTGGTAACTACCGTGTGCTACCGCCAAGGGGCTCAACTCTTGATTGAAGGATTATTACAGTTCGTCTGCTACTGATCTGTTTCCCAATTCTATACTGTTAGAGCGATGTAGTTCTATAAACGTGGTTCTGTATGTGGAGAAAAACACGAGCATTAAATAGAAGACGAAGGAGGGATTTAACTCATACCCATTCTTGAAGGCTAACTTGCTTACAGTTTGTGTTAACAGTCTCACTTTGTGTATGCCAGTATCTGTAACTTGCCTTCATTCGGTAAGTTGGTTTAGTTTTAGCAAGAATTTTACGGCACTTGCAACACGAACAGGTCAAATAATGTAGATTGTAAAGTTCATAGAG
>NW_004797373.1:290994-292918 GCF_000002075.1 Aplysia californica
TTTTTTGGTCGCTACCCGGATTCGAACACGGGAGCTTGGAATGAGAGGCCAACACCTTAACCTCTAGGCCACAAGATCCCCCCTAAAGTATTCTCTAACAGTGTTTTTTTTTTAGATAGGATGATCATTCAAAGTGAAAGAAAAATGAATGGCCTAAGTCACCTTGAGATCGATTGATTTAAGCACGATAAGCTACCGAGTTTGGGTAATATTATTTGTTAAAGCCATGATTCTGATTAAAATTTAAAGCCATCCAGTCATCTAATTCAAAAGTCATATTGTGAAATTTTCCCTGCTGTGTGTCGTCATACTCAGAATTGTAACGTATATTTAACAAAATGTTACTTTAACCCATGTATTATTTTTCTAACCTTTTTAGTTATGAAATATAATAATATAATGAAAACCCTATTTAGATTACTTGTGCAAATAAAGGGCTTATCCGTTTACCATACATGACAGAATTCATTCATAATATACATGTAGCCTATTTTATTGAATACGTTATTTTGTTTGTCTCTTTATTAGAAATGAGTATGTATAGTTATGCAAGCTGTTAGAAACTGATAAAAGCTCTACAAATCTGTCATAATATATTTTGCATTTCCCAATTCGAAGGTACTCCAAACAGTCGCCGAGGCAATGTTGAAGCTGAGGGGAAGCTCCCCAAGAATTCCTGCCAACACACCGGAGAAAAAAGACGAAGAAAAAACGGACAGCTCGAACAAAACCCCGGAAACTCTTAGTCAAGAACCTGAGGCTATCGAGAGAAAACACGACACAAGAGTGTTAGGAAACAGGGAAGGGTTTGGTGAGAAGCCACGAGTCGATGGTAACGTCAGTGACGCCACAGAGAGAAAAGACCGTGACGTGTCGTCGGCCTCAGACTCACCAACCGTTACCTCAGGCAAAGGAAAGTTCGCGAAGAGCAAATATGTGCCAGGAGGGTTGGGTCATAGATCAAAAAAGTTCTCGACCCATCAAAAGTTGACCTCTAAGTCCACATCGGAGTGTGTGGCGTTAGATGTTGTCCCGGAGGAAGATCTGACGTCAGAAGTGGGTGGTGCCGGAACTAGAAGTCCGGACAAAAGCTTTATCCATTCGACGACAAACGTCATCCGGTCTGATCAAGGGAAGGAACCGGAATCAAAAACAGACAGGAGAGCATCCGTTCGTAGCCTCCCGGCAAAGTTGACGAGGTCTAGTATTCCTAACAGAGATTCGTTTTCGAAACAGCACACGGATGTTCAAAAACAACGACCAGACACGCTGGGAAAGAAAGAAAAGGAACTAGAGAGCCGCACCGGAGATAACTTTTGGGCAGTCACCCACGTAACAAATAAACCAGTGGCAGCCACTGTGTCGAGAACGAGTGTGGTCTCAGAAACTAATCGAACAAGTTCTTTAAATGAACAATCTTTAGCTCCAAATGACCACAACGATACCAACAAACATGCTATTGGCAGTTCGACTTCCCTTGACGCAAAGAACAACAACAGTACCACAATTCAATCGCGTGAAAAGATGCAGGAATCTGATAGAAGAATCAGTAGGAAGTCTCCAATCAGAGCAGTTGAAATCGCTAATGTGAACTCACACAACAATGAAGACACATATGACGCATTT
Source organism: Aplysia californica (assembly GCF_000002075.1). Taxonomy (NCBI): domain Eukaryota; kingdom Metazoa; phylum Mollusca; class Gastropoda; order Aplysiida; family Aplysiidae; genus Aplysia; species Aplysia californica. The sequence goes on from NW_004797373.1 coordinate 292,621, forward strand.
GAAGACTGTGCCAGATATACTGAGTCCCATTCTGCCTCGGAAGACAGTTGTAACGACGATGTTGGTGACGAAGAGGAGGGAGGAAAAAGGACGAAGAAGAATAATATGGTGAAGATGATAAATGAAGAGAGGGACAGGATAGCCAAGAGAAGGTCTAGGATTCTGGACAAAGAGGCGGTTGTTCGATACACAAGGTTGGTTAGTGAGAGAGTGAAGGAATGAGAAACATCACCCTTTCTCCCTCTCTCTCTATCTCTCTCTTTCCATCCCCCCTTTCTCTCTTTCTCTCTTTCTCCCC
>NW_004797373.1:293164-294841 GCF_000002075.1 Aplysia californica
GTTGGGGTGGTTGGCTTATGTCTCCTCTCTCTCTTCTGATAGTCAGCTTCTCCCTGTAGTTGGCATCGCTGTTTCTGCTGGCAAGACGGACGTCCCTGCGCCAGGTGTTCCTTTCGGTGGCAGTTCTTTCGAGTTCTTTGGGGGTAACCTGTGCAAACTGGATGTTTTCCATTATCGTGTCTTTGAACTGCTTTTTGGCCTCCCGAGAATTCTTTTGCCACTTGCTAGTTCGCCGTACAGCAGTTGTTTGGGCATTAGATGGTCTTCCATGCGGATGACATGGGCAACCCATCTCAGTTAGGCTTTGTATGAAAGCACATGTATATGCAAATAAATCTGTCTGTCTATCTATCTGTCTGTCTATCTACGTGTCTGCCTATTTGTCTGTCTGTCTGTTTGTCTGTCTGCCTGTCTGTTGCTCTGTCAGTCTGTCCCTCTGTCTGTGTTCAGTACTTGAGTTCAACTTTTGAGACTCTCAAAAGAAAACAATGCATGGACCTAAAAAATGATCTACTTCTATTAGGTATATTTTTAAATTGTGATATTCGTATTTATTTCATTTTGGAGTTAGAACTTAATATAACATTTTCACATCATATGGACAAATCCAAAACAGTGCTTGAATTAGGCACCATAGAACTTGACAAATTCAATATCATTGTAAAAAAAAATTTTAAAAAATAAATAAATAAAAGGAATGTGCATAATAGTCACTCAAAATTGACCTTAAAAATCTATGCTTGGCAAAATTGTGGGAAATCAAAGTAATAATATATGCACTAAAATACTCATAATTGCAATTCAAGTTACACATTATATCCGTCACTAGAAGTAGGTATCTATTTCGAATCACAACATAATTTACAATTACAAGTACAGGCCGTCACAATCAATTCTTGCACTTTGACCCCCAGGCGCCCCTATTCTGACGTCACAGCCATGTACGGCGAAGCAAGGAGAGCAGAGTTCTTGCCCCCTAGCCAGAAACTGCGCCATGAGCACGAGAAACTGATCAAGAAAGAGCAAGAGATTGACCTAGAAAGAAAGATCAAGATTGAGGACTTTTTTCAAGATGTTTTCAAGGCTCAAGGTGGGAAATAAAAACATTAAACATTTACTCTTTGCTCATTGCACCATTAAACATTGTCTTCATATCCAAAGACGTTCGTGTGTGTGTGAGTGTGTGTGTGTGTGCGCGCACGCGCGTGCGCGCGCGCGTGTGTGTGTTTGTGAGTGTGCACGCGCGTGTGTGTGTGTATGTGTGTGTGTGAGTGTGTGTGTGTGTGTGTGTGTGTGTGTGTGTGTGTGTGTGTGTGTGCGTGAGCGCGAGGACGAGCGTGTGCATCAGAGAGTATATGAGTGTATATTAACCAAACCGTAACAAATTTCTCTTTGTGGAGATCAATATAATATAACGTTACCCTGTCAAATCATAAAAGGATTCAAGTAGAAACAATTAATACCTCCCTCATCCTTGTTAAGTGTATTGTTTCGTATCACAGCTCCCCGTCCGAAGAAGAAGACATTCCAGGTGGAGGATGATGATTCAAAGCTCAAAAGGCCGCCGCTCAGTCTAGCGGGAGCGATCAGTCAACTCTTTAACCAAGCGGTATTACTGTTGCTACATCATCATCATCATCATCATCATCATCATCATCATCATCATCATCATCATCA
>NW_004797373.1:295685-297271 GCF_000002075.1 Aplysia californica
TGTCACAAGAGAGTAACAAACACAAAAATGAAGGAAGAGATAATTATATAAGGATGAAGGATGATAGATGTTTGACAGAAAAGAAGGAGCAAACCGCACCAGAGCACCCGCCAACAGTCCATAAGGAGGTGGGGGGTGGGTGTTGTTTTCAGGTTCTCGTTGATGTTTTTTGCTTATCATTATGAGTTACTGCTATCTTCTTATATCTCGTCTATTAGTTTTGCATTTGAAAAAAAAAATGTCGAGATATTTGCGATTCAAGGAGGTAGAGGTCGCCTAGTGCCAGAGGTAATGCAAGTATAAAAATGGCAACTTAAATTTTGAGACTTCTTAAGCTTGAGTGTCATTGGAATCATCATATTTGCATTGATGTACATTTGACCAACGTTTTTCAGTAAAACAAACGCAAAAATGTGCTTTCATATACGCATAAAATGCCTTGAACAAAGATAAATATAATAAAAACGATAAAAATTGTCCAACGCTCGAAAAGTGTCGGTTTCTTTGATTTTATAAGTCTATCGAGAACCGGATTTTACCAAGATACCCCAGGAATATCTACACTGTCCAGAAAAAAGTGAACATTTTACTCGTATTTGGAACAATAGACAAAAAAAGAGGCAGAGAGAAAGTGGGAGACCAAGAGAAGAAGAAGGTCTGCTGAGGTCGCTACCCGACAATTACAAAGTTCTATCTGTTCAGTACTTAGTTTGGAGAAATTTGACGTCGAAACTTTGAGTTTCACAATTATTATTTCCCACTTTTTCGAAAGCAATTCTTTTAACGTTTTGATAACGACTGAAAGTAATCTTACGATTTTGATATAACAGATAGAACATTGATTTGATTTTTAACCTCGTGGTCTTAGAAATTCAAAGCAGCCCTAAATGTTAGTGAGAACTTTGCAATTCTGAGACTGCGCAATATTCTTTTACCCTTCGACTTACTAACAGCCAGCAATGGTTTACACTAAATCGTTTTTTTTCCCTTGCTCAATCATATCAAGATTACACTATCTCATTAGAAAAAGGTTGCACACATTTTGTATTTAAATTTAATCAATTATTGTCAGCACAAAATTATGATATGGTTAGTTTTGTGACTGTTACTTTCTTTAGACATTTTCCTTTCTCCAAGGGAAAGTATGGGTGTTTTAAACATTTTTTTAAAGGATACGTGTTTTTACGCCCCTATCGACATAGTTTAAATCACGGGAGAGGTGGGCTTCATCCCAACCAGTCAGGGCCAAACCGGGTTGAGAGAGATACAACACTACAGCAGAAAGATCTAGATACTTGATAAAAATTCATCCCCTCTAAATAATCGAACTTGCATTACATCTAATTTCCTGCCTGCGACAATGTTTCGCCTGGTCACAACATCACAGACGTCAGTATATTCAACAGTTTTTTGTTGTTGCAGTCACAAAAGTAAGCACTTTATGCCCAATAAACACAGTTCAGAGAATTGAGCAGAAAGGTTGTTTTCCCCATGCCTGGTCGGTAAAAACCTGGGATCAGTGGAATTCAGCATCTCAGAAGACGGAAGGAGATACTCGAAAAAAAAAAGGAGAAAAATACGCTCCT
>NW_004797373.1:299217-300946 GCF_000002075.1 Aplysia californica
AGAGAGAGAGAGAGAGAGAGAGAAAGAGAGAGAGAGATAGACGGACAGACAGACAGACAGACAGAGACAGAGAGAAACCCAGCGAAACCGACATACTGACAGACACATACAAGTACACGGATGGACAGAATGAAAAAAAAAGAAATATCATCCCAATCATAATCACTGAATCCCGGGGTTTGCATATCTGTACCTGCATCTTTTGTGGAGACAAGCTTTAACAATTCCAGCCCATCCTTGTGTTCTGTCCACAAAGTTGATTAATTGGATTGAAAAAAGATCCATGTGGATGTTGTCTGACAAATCGAACAACACTGGCGAATGGCGCTCATATGACCTTATGCAGTTGCGAGCAGCTTAAAACTCTACTAAAACAAACGAACACTGGCGAATGATAGCATATCTTTGGGAACGAACATTCAAGTTATTCGACAACTCTTTGGGGAAATTCTGATAAATTGTTATTCATACAGATGTTTCAATCATTTTTATTTTGTTCATGTGGAACCTAAAATAAGATAGAAAGCAACATTCAAGCTCTGAAAAATACGAATTTGGGATTCTAGTTTGTGTAAGATCGCACGAATAATATATGCCACAACATGAAATCATGTTCACTTTTAGAATGTGTGTACAACATTTTAAATGAGTTAACTTATTTCCTACCTAGGGACAAATTAGGACAGCAAATTACATTTGGGTTAAAGAAAATATGCGAGATTGTTTAGGTGTTTAACGTCCCTTTAAATATACACGGCAAGGTTATTTATCAAGAACTTGCAGGTTAAAATCTTACGTGTTACACATTATACTGCTTTTAAGACTAGACATCGTGCCTGACAAAGAAAACAAACATGGTGAAGGGAAATTAAGGAGCAAAGAGGACAAATATGGAAAAAGGACAATAATTGTTCCCTTTTATGATTTCTATTAATGTAGGTGTTTTTTACGCACCCATCGACACAATTTATACCATTTGGGGATGGGGGTGGGGTGGGAGTAGACTTCAGCCCTGCCCGTCAGGACCAACCAAGGGTGAGAGGAGCACAACGACTCAGCAGAATCTGAAGCGCCGTGATGCTCGATAAAAATTTTCCCCTTGTAGAAATCGATTCACGTCTCCTGCAGGCGACAGCAAACATGATAACTACTACACCACAGACACAGGTTCTCTTCCTTGGTGTACGAACCAAAACAACGTTACTGAGTCTGTAGTTTGATGAAGAGTTATTAGAACTGAAATCCCGCAGAGATGTATTAGGACTACATGCTCGCCAACATACATATTATTATTATTTTTGATGGTCTTAAGTCCTTTTGATATAAGTCTTTCGATTTGCCTACCGACTGACTACGACAGACAATAAGTTTCATCTTTCACCAAAATCACTGATTAACCTGTCAATAAAGTCCCTTAAAGAACCTGGTTCATCAAGAATCATTAGTGTTTTTTTGTGTAGATTTTAGCAACACGGCCAAATGTATCAGGGTCTAAAAAACGACCCCTTGATTAATTTGCGCGTTGGGACCCCGTAAGGCAACAAATGTTAGCTGAATGGTCATTAGTTCATGCATTTTTCAACAGCTCCACCGCGTTTAACCCCTATAGACAGTGCGGTCGGATGTGCGAATCCATTTTCTGATGAATCACATCTACCGACACAGCGATTTGGTGTTACCCGGTAGAAACCCGTTAACGTCCTAGTTTAGGGGTGGGGTGGGGTAGGGT
>NW_004797373.1:301046-306839 GCF_000002075.1 Aplysia californica
GGAGAGGGGGGGAGGGGGTGGGGGTGGTTGACAGGTGCCGTGGTGTGGTTTACCTTTTCTCTGCCATCAAACATCTGTCCGACGGTCTTATTTCTCTTCCTTCTATTTACTTTTTCATATTGTTTTATTGGGTTGTTTTTTTTTAGTGACACCTCTAACCTTCGGGATTCATTCGACCATTTTTTCCCAAGTGCCGTAATACTCTTCTTACTAAAAATAAATCTAGTTTAAGGACAGAGCTCAAGTGAGACTCGGATTGAGCAACTTTTCTCGCCGTTGAAGAATATTGCGGACCAGTATTTTACCCCAGATGTTATTCCTATAAATTGAATACATACTTTAAAAAAAAAAAAAATTTCCAAAAAAACCCCCCAAGCGAAATTGCATAATGTTTAACGCCTCTTGCGGTATTATAATATTACTTAAGAAGCGGGCCTCCGAACTTAACGTCCACCGACAAACAAAATGGAAAAAGTCTTGTAAAGTACCTTCGAACATTTTCGATCTCCCCCCCCCCCAAAAAAAAAAAATTTAAAAAAATCTCACGATTACGAATCCGGTAGTCTAACTAGTAGACCACTGACGCCACGCGTTAACTTTGAGAAAAGATACGTTGGCCTAGTGCATAATGATAGAGAAAGTGCCTCGCTATATTTCTCTCCTGAATGTCAGCAGGAGAACCAGTGACGAGTTTGATAATTTAACCGGATAACCGGAATAATGACTTCGATTTTGCTCAGCTGAACGTCGGGCAGCAAGTCTCATTCAACAAAGCTGACGCATTCGCGCACTTCGTCTGTTGGTTTGGAATAGTGCGACACTGGTAAGTAAATGGTTAAAATATTTTAAAGCGATTATTGTATTTTTACTTTATTAAATGATCAGGTATACGAAGGTCGATAAAAAAGAACAGATTGGAAATTGTCATCATGCGGTTATAAAGATCTAAACATTCTTCTGACTTCTCACTTTAAACAAAAAGAGTTGACAAATTCTGTTGACGAGCAGAGACCTGCAAATGCAACCTCTTAAACAATACTTTGCAAAAATATCATCTCCCACATTGTTATTATTCTTAATTCTTTTGTTATTCTTATTCTTACTCTTGTTCTTATTCTTCTTCCTATTCCTATTCCTATTATTATTCTAATTTTTAATTTTTATTCTTATTCTAAGGAATTCATAGCAGTTGCGGGGAAACTCTGTATTGGATTTTTTTTTCAACTGGAAGCTAATGCAGAGCTTTCAACCTTCTTGGTGCAGGGTCGTTTACACAAACACGCATGTCCTTAAGATAATGCTCGTATATATGGAAAAACAAAATGTATAGAATCATCGTATACCAAAGCAAGCTGCTGTGTCCTAGTTGAAGGAGAACTATCTACACTTTTCGAAATATATACTGGTGTTAGACAAAGCTGTACACTATCACCTGTACTCTTTGGAATTGTTATCGATTTTGTAATGCGTAAGAGCAAAGACTGTGACAGAGCCATTGTACGGACAAATGGCACATACTTGAGAGATGTAGATTTTGCAGATGGCATCTGCCCACTAAACACCACATTACATGAAATGCAATAAAAATATTTCACCCCCCCCCCTGAAAGAAAGAAATAAGCAAGAGCTGCAGTAAAAGTTGGTCTATTGTCATAAATGCTTCAAAACCAGAAGCGCTGCAATTATCACCAGAAACTGCTCTTATCACCTTTTTGTAGAAACTCTTGCAGAGATTAATAAATTTAAGAAACTTGGCAGCGTTATCCCCAAAATTGCAGACTGCACTGACGACGTCCACTAAAGAAAATGCATGTATCGCTTTCGTAGTTTAAAAAAGCATCTGGAATGAAAAGATCATTTTTATTGAAGAAGAAATTAGAAATATCTATTTGTACTCGTTATAAAATTTTAGTTGTAACGATGTATGGTTCAGAGATATGGAAAACAAACAAAGCAATTCAATAAAAATTTAATAACAAAGCTTCCAAACAAAATGTTTACGAAGAAGTTTACTGGAATGAATTTTTTTTAAAATAATGAAGTGTGGGAAAGAGCTGGAACTGAAGATATCAACTGGACCATATATCCAAATCAACTATAGAGATTCTCCATTTCTATTTTTTAAAAATAAAGATGTTTTGACATCCCCATCAACACAATCTTGATCATTTAAGAATTGGGATTCCACTCCTGACTGACAGGGCCAATCCAGGCTAAGAGGAATACATGATACCAACAGAAAAAACAAGATACTCCATAATAATTTCTACCTACTCGGTAATCGAACTCGGGTCTCCTGCGTGCGACAGCGAGGGGCCTATCCATTACACCAAAGGCACCGGTTGACTGTCAGTGAGAGTATCGATTAATTGGTTTACATCCACATGCGATCGATTGAAGCGAAAAGTCAAGCAGAAACTTTCGCCAACGCACTGGGATTCACATACAGATTGGGAGCCTTGTTTGATCTGATTACATCTATGACATGAGCTACTGTATGCAACGTCATTGTTCAACCATTATCACATAGAAACAAACATACATAGAAAAAAAACAACAAATAAACAAAAGGGAAGAGAAAAAAGGATACATATCGTTTGCAAGCTGTTCAACTGTTCTAAACCCCCCAAAAAAACCCATACTTTTCCTGAAGAGTTGAAAAACATTGTTCATTCATTTGCAAATTAATCATCTGTCTTTTTCTTGTTTTAAAAACAACAACATTTAATTTGAAACGTTGATCAAATATTATTTCCCAGCACATGCTACCCATACCACAGAATAAGAAACTACATTTAAAAAATTGAGAAAGCTTAGTACATCTATACAACTGGCTGAAGATAGTAGGAATGGCTTGAAAAACAAAGTCTTAAGGACAGGACAAACCTTATGATATCAGCAATACGAAACGAGTCCATTTTGAGGACGAGCAATCAAGATTCAGGTACGATAGTGAGTGGTAACATCAAGAAGAAATATCAGTTTTAAACCAACAAGAAAAAGAATGAGAAGGGTGTTAATGGCAAGAATGCAGAAAAGAAGATTTTTTAACTGGACGATATGATTGCTCAAAGAGGGGTATGAATAAAATAAAAATAACCCCCCTACCCCCCAAAAAAAATATTTAAAAAATTAAAATTTAAAAAATAAATAATACACCGACCCCCTCCCCCAAAACAACACAGTTGGATAACTTGTACAGTCTGGGTATGCTGGAGCTCTTCATTTCCGGTAAGTTGCAAGACATTTTTTGGAACGAAACGATCTACGTGTGACAGACTCTATTAAATATGTGTATTTGACATTGTTGAATCAAAACCAGGGTAGGAATGACGAATGAGAGTGACAAGAGGGCCGTCTGTAATAAGCAGACTCTAGGGTAAGGGAGCTACGAGAAGTTCCAAGGGTTTATGAAAATAGCCTCTGTGATGATTGTTTAGGAGGTGAAATGATGAAAAAGAAAACACGTAGGACTAAATTAATATATTTTTGTTTATGTTAACTTTATAACACCGGATGTTTTGTAATGCCATTACTCGATTTGTTGTTACATGTATTTTCATTTTCTGTTTTTAAATTCTCAAAAAGGCACCCCGTTCGCTCTTTTCTAATCTGTACAATCTCTTCTACCCCCCCCCCTTTCTTCCTATCCAGCAGCAGTTGTACCCCTTATGCCTGAGATAGGCCTCAAGAACTAGTTCCCCGTTGGATCTCGGTGTTTTTCTTACTAAAAAAGAAACCTTAAAAAAAGTCTTCGTCATGTCTCCTCATCTTTGGCGGTGGTCATCACTGCTATTGCTGTATCTTCTTATGTTCTTCGCGGATTTTGGAATCGGCCAAGAAGCAGACGCGACGAGCAAGCTAGGCATGGCCTATGATCTACCGATCCCATTAGACTCGGACTTCTCTCTTATGGAGATATGCGGACTAAACATCAGTAAGTTGATACTAAACGTTGACAAATTAAATTGGTTGAAGTTGCATTATTTCGCCGTTGCAGGTGGGGGAGGGGGGGGAGCATAGATTTACTATGGGGAAGCAAAGTACTATACTCCTGCCATGATACTGCATGCAGTAAGAGGTGACTAAAGGTGCATAGGTCTGGTCTCCCAAAAGGTGCCAGTTTGCGGAGGGCCAACTACACGACCAAGCAAAAACAGTCAGTTACAGAAACACGGAGAAACACCGCTTTCTATTTTTCGATCTTGGGGGACGGAGGAGCTTCTGCATCGGCAGGAACAATAATGTACAGACAAGTGGGAAGACATAGAATAATACCAAGAGGGTAGCCCACGATAGAGAAAGGTGGAAAGTGTTTCTTCGTGACCTATATCATGGTGCAGGATGAGAAAAGCAATGATGATGATGATAATGGTGATGTATTATTTAGAATGTATTTTTACACAATCTTCCCCTCCCCTTCTCAAAACAGTTTTAATAATTTATGAAGTTGGCTTCGACCCTGCTTTTAATTGATAAATCGAAGTGAGAGGGATACCACATTCCAGCAGGAAGACTGAGATATTCGTTAAAAATTCTTCTTTGAACTCATGTCTTTTGAGTGCAACAGTTGAAGCACATAACAACCAAACTATAGACACCGGTTTACACTTTCATTACAAATATTGTACACTGTTAAAAACAATCAGGAAACGACAAATGCAGTTTTTGGGACACCTGAATAGACATAAAGGTCTGAACATCTTGCTCTCATTGGCAAAAATGAAGCCAAACGAGACAGGGCAACATGTTTAAAAAAAAAAAAACTTAATAAGATTGGCAATAAACTCTATGTCTGAGTTTATACATACTGTTCTCTATGTCATTATTTATACATACATATATTATTATAACTGTTATCTATGTCTTGGGTTATACAATTTGTTCTTTATTTCTTTGTTCATACATACTGTTTTCTATGTCTTTGTTTATACATGTTATCGTGGCGTCGGTAGCCTAGTGGTTAAGCTACCGGTCTAGTAATCGTGAGATTGCGAGTTCGGGGGTTCGAGCCTCAGCTCGGTCCGACGTTGAGTCCTTGGGAAATGCACTTTACACGAACTTTGCACTTGGCTCGGTCCTATCGGAGACGGATGTTAAACTAGGAAGTCCCGCCCCTTAAATAACCTAATAGTATTGATAGGGGCGTTAAACCTATACCATGTTCACCATACATATCATCAATGTGCTCCATGTCTTTGTTTGCACACATTGTGCTCATTTCATATATGTATTACATACTGTACTGGCGTCTGCAGTGAGGTTTTAGGGGCTTTGTATCGCAAGCAAGAGACCCGAGCTCAATTCCCGAGTAGGTAAATCTTTTTTATTGAGTACCTCGGTTTTTCTGCCTGGTTATTGTATCCTTCTCAACCAAGAATTAGTCCTGTCAGACAGGATAAGAAGCCTGCCTCCTAAATAGCTAAGTTGTGGTGTTTTTTGTCTATTTCATTGTTTTGGGGGTGGGGCGTAAAACACTCACATAAAATGTATACTGTTCTCTATGCCTTTGTTTCAGCGATCCGCGAGTTATTCCCAAAGCTTGAAAGGGTGAACAAGCTGAAACACGACACGGAAGCTCTCCGTGACTTTCTTGAGCCCTTTTCTCCATGGGCGCAGCCATCTTGTTTTTCCCTGGAGCTGTCTCTGTACCTCGACTGGCTCTTTAGAGAGGAACCTTTGAGGGAGTCTGGTAACTTGGCTGATTCTTGTTGTCCATTAAAAAAAATTTTAATCTAATTTTTTAAACTGTAATTGTTATTCGTCTTTGTTAAAATATAATTTTAATTATGT
>NW_004797373.1:306939-309289 GCF_000002075.1 Aplysia californica
TAATATCAATAATAATATCAAGATCATCATCATCATAGATATTATTTTCATCATCATTATAATTATCATCAAGATAATCTTGATTACGTTTTCTCTTCTGCAACAGCAAATGGCGGACAAGCCACCCCAGAGAAGGACTATTCCGAGAAGCCGGAGCCAACAACAGACAATAGAATCACCAACCAATCGCCAACGACAGACAAAAGTATCACTAACTCATCTCCAACAACAGACACTAATATCTCCTCCCAATCTCCAACAAGAGACGAAAGTATCACCAACGAATCTCCAACAACAGAAAACAGTATCTCCACCCAATCTGCAACAAGAGACAACGATATCGCCAACCAATCTCAAACCAACGAATCTCCAACAACAGAAAACAGTATCACTTACCAAACCCCAACAATTGACGAAAGTATCACCAACCTACCTCCAACATCGGACAACGGTATCACAAACCAGTCACCAACAACAGAAAACAGTTTGACGGATCTGTCTCCAAGCTCCCTTGAAAACGAAACTACAGAGCAGACACTTAATGAAACTGAGAGGGACACGACAACTTCGGAAAGAACCAACTCAACGACAACACAGTCCGATAGAATGACGTCTTCTAAAACATCAGAAACTACTCCCGCGACCCCTATTTCCACAGAAGGAAGTAACATTTCACCAAAAGAAAGCTCCTCTTCTACGATGGACAGTAATGTCTCCACTGAGGAAAGTAATACTTTATTACCCAGCACTCACGGAGCGACAGGGGTTTCCGGTCATGTGACGGAATCCCCGAATGACGTGGAAGAAAGCACAGAGAGTGTCGAGAAGTCAACAGAAGCGCCGGCGAGGCCAGGGAGGTGTACAAAGACTGGAGATGGTCCAGGAGTGTATGTTGTGGTCAATTCCTGTAAAGAAATAAAGGAACACCCCACACTGATTGTTAACGAGACTGGTGAGGGTTCAGTTAGGTAGATAGATAGATAGATAGATAGATAGATAGATAGATAGATAGATAGATAGATAGATAAGTAGATAGATTATATCATCGTTCAGCCATCATCTGGTTCTCGAGCCATGGAAGCCAGTGCCTGATCTAGGCCTAAATAACATAACATCTAGAGCTTTGATTCCTTTAGTTTCCAAAATAAAATCATGCTGATTTTGTTCTTCATTCGATGGAGATCCAGTGTGCGGGAGCATAGAGCTGAAATATCTCTACCAAAGAATAACAAAGTTCTATCTGCTCAGTACCTAGTTTTGAGAAATGTGACGTTAAAAATTGTGAGCTTTTTCAAATGCAGTTCTTTGAATGTTTTGATAATTTGACTAAGAATCATTTTACAATTTCGATAGAGCAGATAAAATATTGTGTTTCTGACCTCATGGTCTTAGTAGCTCAAAACGGTAAAAAATACCAGATAGAACTTTGTAATTCTGACGTAGCGATATCTCAGAAATGAGTGTAACTGAGATCGGACCTTGAACATACAGTTTGCGTTTGTATGACAGAATTGTGCATCGTTGTATGTCGTTACGCTTATAAGATCATTGCCAAAGTAAATTTTTGCCGGTTTGTAGATTTTGGTTCTGTAATGTAGAGCAGAGCTAGCTTGGTAGCCTAACATAGTTCCCTTGGACAAAAGAATAATCCTAATATAAAATCAGTTGAGTGAGCCAAAATTCAAACTTTTCACAGAGTGAATTGTTCGAAAGAAACAGTTATTTTCCTAATTTTCCCACAATAGCTTAAAATGACTTATCCTATCTTATCCTATCTTATCTTGTCTTGTCTTGTCTCGTCTCATCTTATTTCGTCTCATCTCATCTCGTCTCATGTCATCTCACCTCATCTCTTCTCATCTCATCTCATGGCATCTCATCCTGAGGTTGCGGTTGTGTTCACAATTCTCTTTTCTCTTCCCAACCATCTCCAGGTGTAGGAGGAAATATAAAGGTGTTTTTTACCCACTGCTGTATCCAGAAATGCCAGCACCACATAAACATCACAGCGCCGGAAGGAGCGGAGATTTACCTCAACTTCTCGCAGTTGATTATTCAGGGGCCTTATCAAGTTAGTCGGGGTTTATAGAGCAATGATAAAAATCTAAAAATCACAATATGATCAGCATCATCTCATCATCATCATCATCATCATCATCATCATTGTTTGATAAGCAGAGTAGGAGGGAAGAGTCTTGTTTGAATTTTAGACAAAATAACATAACAATATAAATTGTTTAAATTTGTTTAATAGCTCAACGTTTCGCCTCGTGGACTTCCTCAGGAGCAACTGAGAGAAAAACTAAATGAGCATCACCATCATCATCATCATCATCATCATCATCATCAT
>NW_004797373.1:309389-313026 GCF_000002075.1 Aplysia californica
AATTTTTTAATCTAATTTTTTAAACTTTAATTGTTGTTTGTCTTAAAAAAAAAAAACTTAATTTTAATAATGTTTTTTAAAATTTATTTAAATATAATATATATATATTTTTTTAATAATTTTTTTTTTTTGGGGACGGGGGAGGGGGGGATAAGTAAGCGTTTTACAGCACCTGCAACATCGTTAGATCATGTTATAAGTGAGGAAGTTTATTGCACATATGTTTATTTCTTTATTTTTTTAAAAAAGAAAATGTTTTTGACAATAAAGCAAACAGCTCATAATGTACACAGTAGTCATCGATAAGGGATTCTACACAATGCCAAGACGCTTTTAAGTATTTTAAAAATGTAGATAGATATATAGACATAATGATTGGTAAAATGGAAGCTGCATCACTGCCTGTCCATCTCGGAAGTAAAATAGTGGTGATAATTTTTGGATTAAAATGGATACAAAGATGATGATGATCATGAGGATAATGATGATAATAGATAGATAGATAGATAGATAGATAGATAGATAGATAGATAGATAGATAGATAGAGAGAGAGATAGACAGATAGATAGATAGATAAAGAGATAGATAGATAGATAGATGGACAGATAAATAGATGGATAGATAGACAGATAGATAGATAGATAGATAGATGGACAGATAGATAAATAGATAGATAGATAGATAGATGGACAGATAGATAGATGGATAGATAGACAGATAGATAGTACATCAATACTGTGTTCGTAGGTCGCGGGTTCCGGGATTCGAGCCGCGGGCCCGACGTTGTGTCCTTGGGAAAGGCACTTTTCACGTGTTTTCCTCACTTCACCAGGTGGGAATGAGTACCCGGCGATAGACAGCGAAAGATCTGGTCAGTATGTTAGTGTTTTAGCGTAGGCTATAAATGGCTGCTTGCACTGTATGCTTCCCAGAAAGCTGAGGTTGTTTCAGAATGCTCTCAGGTGTGCTGGGGTAATAGTATAGCTTGTCAGCGCATAGAGCTTGCTGTTGAGCGGGGATTTGAGCTATACAAATGCTATCTATAATAATAATAATAATAATAATAATAATAATAATAATAATAATAATAATAATAACAATAATAATAATAACAATAATAATAATTAGAAATGTCTGCACAAGTGTTAGCAGGTATCAAAAGACAGTAAGTATAGACATACATGCACATTATGCATGATGTGTTAAGAATGAGATAGTATTGTAATACCGCAAAAACTTTTATTGCATACGGGTGGCAGTTATAGAAATACATGTAGTCATTAATTATTATTATTATCACTATTATTAACTCATATTATTATTATTATTATTATTATTATTATTATTATTATTATCATCTTCATCTTCATTATTGATGTGTGTATACTATATATATATATATATCATCATCATCATCATCATCATCATCATCATCATCATCATCATCATCATCATCATCATCATCATCATCATCATCCTCATCATCATCATCATCATCATCATCATCCTTATCATCATCCTCATCATCATCCTCATCATCCTCATCATCATCATCAACATCACCATCATCATCATCATCATCATCATCATCATCATCATCATCATCATCATCATCATCATCATCATCATCATCATCATCATTGTATACAGCAGATAGTACAACGGTTAAGACCAGGTAGTATTTCCAAAATATTTAAGGGCACGTTCAACGTTTTGCCCTCAATGGGCTTCATCAGGAACATTCAGAATATAAATATTAAATGATGATCATCATCATCATCATCATTATCATTATCGAATTTCCATTTTCAATCATTTCTACCTCACGCTGAAAAACAAAGTCGTGCTCGGAACTAACGGGAAAACAACCTACGTTAGTCCCACGCTTTCATAGAACTTTATGATGTCAGCAGCGAACATAGAACGTATAGCCTACCAAACAAATTTTTCACATTGTGTCGGAGTATAGGCTGCCAATATGAGCTTTCCATTTACCTCTGTACTGGGGTATAGTCTCCCCTCCTCTGCCTATATGTACACCAGCTATTTAAGGTTCGAATCTAAGTCCCTCCACCAAGTGCTTTTAGGCCTGGATCTTTTTCTATTTCCTTAATTAAGGAATACCGTGTTGGGTAATGTTCCAAGCTTTTAAGATTGAGTTTTAAGGTATGAGATTTAATTAAACGTAGATGAAAAAAAAAAGAGAGGGGGTGTTGGTAAGGAGAGTGTAGATATGGATGGAAACAGTAGCCACGAATGTTTGTAATGCTTTTTTTCTCTTCTTTTTTCCCTTCTTTGGTCAAATTTCAGCGGGCCATCGTCTGCTGGTTCGGTTTGACCACTTCTCCCTGGAGGACCACCCGACCTGTGACAACGACCGTCTGGTCATCCACTCCCACGTCCCCACGGACAGTGACGTGTTCCCGGAGACGGTCACACAAACACACAAACAAAATTATAAGACAGGGGATGAGATTACGAGTTCCTGATCTCCAAAGAGAGATTTGCTGCCCGGCATGGTAAATACATACTAGCGCGCGCGCACGCATACACACACACACACACACACACACACACACACACACACACACACACACACACAAACACACACACACACACGCACACACACACACACTCAAATATATATGAACAGTCACTGGATGGAAAAACAAAGTAATGTTATTCTCGTACAGTTGATAATGAGTGAACTGCTCATATTGATTACCGTATGAATGAATTGTTTTATCTGTTTTTTTTTCGTTTCTAAAAGAATAAACCTGTCACTTCTGATTGATGTCTATTATTTGGAATTCAACCCATTTACTGCCAGGCGTGAGGTTCGGTTTATATAGCAGGTCTTGGAGGGAAAGTATATTCCTGTGTTGATATAATATTATCTCAGTTTAAGGATATACAAGTTTATTGTTCTTTTCCATGCGTGTGATTTTTAGAATTTCGATAATCCATTCTATCTCTTCGAGTTTTTGATAAAATATTTAGTATGCCTGGGTACTCATGTAAATAAATTTGAAAAAGAAAGTTGTTCACTTTCATAGTGTGTTATGCCCACACAATAGGACTCCCATATGCCATTGTTTCATTGCTGTGCCTTGTGAAGGTACTAAAAAAATACGGTACACATGTTAATTCTACTCTGTTGATCTTTTCGGTGAACGAATGATTCTGCAACCTCTAATTTAAATTAGGTGAACAATTTTGTTATATATCTGGGCATTTTTGTTGTGCATAAAGCATACCTAAATTACTTGCGGTTAATTACAATTGGCTATTTTGTGAGGAAAAACATGAAGAATTTGTCACTACAAAACAATTTTCAAATTACTATGAACGCATCTAGTCTATTTTTCCGCTTATTTATATCAATTCAACACATTTGCATATTTTGTACGATGTTCCAAAAGGTAGGTAACCTAGTTTTGTAAATTAAAAACGAACCAGGGGCGATAAGATGAAGGTAAAAATAAATAAGAGAGAGGTTGACAGTGTGAAGGGAAGGAGGGACAGTGTTTTGCAAATGAATACTGAAGTTGTGTTTGAGAGACCAGATCACTGAATCGCTAACGTGCTCACGGGAAACAAAGCTTTCATACGTGTGTGTGTGTGTGTGTGTGTGTG
>NW_004797373.1:313126-314435 GCF_000002075.1 Aplysia californica
CACACATAAAACAACAACAGCAACAATAACCAACAATCTTTAAACAAGCAGACAGAACATTAGAGCCACTGTGTAGTAAAACAATAAAAATTACTTTACATGCATAAACAGCCAAAAACTTACATTGCCGATTCTCCAATATTTGTAATATTACGGAATGAATTGATATTATGTCTTTGAATTATGTACGTTAAAACCCCCTTCAACACCGTAAGGTCATTCAAGAGGTAAAACCAGCTAATTTTAACGTCCACCTCCGATATGACAAAGCCATAAAGATGGAGAGCCTTTAAAACTCCTTAAAACAACTCAGGTTCAAGATCACTTCGTCAGGAAGTGGAAATACGTGTGATTGATGGAGGCAAAATTAACCAGACAATGGCTGCCAAAGTAGGGAGACGTCCAGAGCTTGAGTGTCTTTGGATACCGCAAGCTTACTTTTCTTGTGCCTTTGATCAACATTTTTCAGTCCCACCCCCCCAAAAAAAAAAAATAAAAAAAATCCCAAAAACCAACACACACACACACACACACACGAAAAGGTGTTGAGCCAGAAAAAACCCAATCCAGAGAGATATTGTCAAAAGTAGGAAGAAAATGTTATGTCCGTTTTTCGATATCGTTGATGTCATCAAGTTGACGAGAACCTGATATCATGACGACGGGCGACGTCTTTTCTTTCTCTCCAACGTACCTGCCATTATGTTATCAATTTCTCGACAGATCTGGAGCAATGGACTAAGACTGTGTGGGAGAGAAAAACTTGTCATAAAGGTTAGTGTACCATGTGCTATTCCAAGGTAACTGACAGGGCAGAAAAAGTATCTAATTAATTTGTCCCGTCATCTAACGAAACTAAACACGTCACGTAATTTGCTTAAAGTACTTTAAATTTTTGAATAACTGCATTTGATATGATTCTTAATGTGTCTTTCAAATGTTCTGATTATTAAAAAGTGAAATAAGTTAATAATTTTATATTGAATTGCAGTGTTGTCATTGTGAGAAAGTTTAGTCCAAACGTCTTGTCAGTTAACATGGAGGAGCCCTCACACGAAACTCTTTCGAATCAAAGTTCTTTTACTAATAAATAGTAATGCTTGCCAACTACTTTATAGGTAGCGCCAATCTTTGCCATCTTTAAGAGGAAAATTTGGGAGCCAAAAGTTGATCAAAATGCAAGTCCGCCTAGATGTAGGACTTTTCATGTATTTATGCTGTTTATACCCGTTTTGCTTTTTCTCGAGTTATCCTTTTAAATTCTGAATAATAAATACAGACCTTCATCAGTTACCACAAGTTCATTTAG
>NW_004797373.1:314535-315534 GCF_000002075.1 Aplysia californica
TGGATGGACAAATAAAGTAATGTTATTCTCGTACAGCTGATAATGAGTGAACTGCTCATATTGATGACCGTATGAATGAATTATTTTATCTGTTTGTTCTTCCCGTTTCTAAAAGAATAAACCTGCCACTTCTGATTGATGTCTATTATTTGGAATTCAACCCATTCACTGCCAGACGTGAGGTTCGGTTTATATAGCAGGTCTTGGAGGGAAAGTATATTCCTGTGTTGATATAATATTATCTCAGTTTTAAGGGTAAACAAGTTTATTGTTCTTTTCCATGCGTGTGATTTTCAGAATTTCGATAATCCATTCTATCTCTTCGAGTTTTTGATAAAACATTTAGTATGTCTGGGTGCTCATGTAAATAAATTTGATAAAGAAAGTTGTTCACTTTCATAGTGTGTTATGCCCTCACAATAGGACTCCCAAATGCCATTGTTGCATTGCTGTGCATTGTGTAGGCACTAAAAAAAATACGGTACACATGTTAATTCTACTCTGTTGATCTTTTCGGTGAACGATTGTTTATGCAACCTCTAATTTAAATTAGGTGAACAATTTTGTTATATATCTGGGCATTTTTGTTGTGCATTAAGCATACCTAAATTACTTGCGGTTAATTACAATTGGCTATTTTGTGAGGAAAAACATGAAGAATTTGTCACTACAAAACAATTTTCAAATTACTATGCATGCATCTAGTCTATTTTTCCGCTTATTTATATCAATTCAACACATTTGCATATTTTATACGATGTTCCAAAAGGTAGGTAACCTAGTTTTGTAAATTTAAAACGAACCAGGGGCGATAAGATGAAGGTAAAAATAAATAAGAGAGAGGTTGACAGTGTGACGGGAAGGAAGGACAGTGTTTTGCAAATTAATACAGTACTGAAGTTGTGTTTGAGAGATCAGATCACTGAATCGCTAACGTGCTCACGGGAAACAAAGCTTTCATACGTGTGTGTGTGTGTGTGTGTGTGTGCGTGTGTGTGT
>NW_004797373.1:315805-317006 GCF_000002075.1 Aplysia californica
TCAGTTCCTAGTTTTGCGTTCGTCTCCGAAGCGGAAAGACTGGGTTCGAGCCACGGTTCGGACACGGATTTTTTTCGCCCCCTCCTGCCTACCCAGCAGTAATGGGTACTTGACTTCGAGTTGGAGAAGTAAAGGCGGCGTGGAAAGGAACTGGCCACCCTACCCCAATATTATGCCGAAGGCCCAGAAAGTTGTCTCACTAACAAGGCAATCCCCAATGTCCGGATCGAATGCGAGAACAACTTTTACCTAGTTTTGAGACCTCAAATTTTACGTCAATTTTTTTTTAAGTTTCACAACATGTCAAGCTTTTTCGAATGCAATTCTTTGAATGTTACCTTGATAACGACTACGTATAATCTTTCGATATTACAATGGAAAATTTAAAGTTTATTGATTTCTGACTCATAGTCTTAGTAACTCAAAAAGGCCAAAAATGTCAGAAAGTGCGTTGTTATTCTGAGGTAGCGTTTATGTCAGTAGGTTCCACTGGCCTCTGTGCTGTAGTGGTTACAAGCCCCATTATCGCACACAGGAGATTCCTGAATGGGGAGAATCTCTGTTTGTTGAGTATCTCTGTCTTCTCCCCGTTAGCCCTAACAGACAGAATCGGAAGCCAGCCTCCTAAAAAGTCCAACTTACGTCAGCAGCAGACTAAAGATAATGTTTCGACATATTATTTTGAACCACCATACACATTAATTCAGAAACACAAACTTGCGTTGTATATAGTCTGCATGACATTGCCGGTCTTTTGGAGTTTCAGATAAAGAAAACAAAATTGACCAATCCGTCTACTAACAAAGTTATGATTTTTTTTAAAAGTATTCCAAAAACAGCGCGTTCTCAAGCATGGTGGAATTACCAGAACATGTGTCCTCGAAAAGGTTTGTAAGAGGCTAGCTCTAGACGAGAACTGGGTTTTTTGGTTAAATGTTGGCGGCTTTTTTTTCATTTCATACTTTCTTTTTCCTTTATTAAAACTTCTTTTTTATTTTTAAACGTGTCCTCTGTGTCTGCTTCACTCCCAGCCTCTCAGGTTCCAGTCTTTTTGCTGTTGTAGTTTTAGTATGGTTTTACGGCCCTCGCAATTGCATAAAGTCCTATGAACGACAAGGAGTGGATGTCAACAGAGAAGTCCAAACTTATCTGCTCACATCTCTTGCCTCAACAGCACAACGTCTGCTTCGACTACCAAGAC
>NW_004797373.1:317809-318955 GCF_000002075.1 Aplysia californica
TAGGAAATTGATATCGTAATAACACTGCCCAGGGCTCCCACCTGTCTAAGACAACCACTTGTCTCATCGATAATGACTGGCCATCTTGTACGTTTTCGTCTGCCAAGATATGTGTCACGACGCGTGGTCTAAGTAACTCAAAACTGCCGGGAAAATGTCAGATAGAACTTTGTAATTCTGAGGTATCGGGTTTTTGCACATTCTCTTTTAATATGTGAGGCATTGTGGTGAAATCAGGTGCTCATCAAAATGATGAAATATATCGGAGAAATTGGCATTTTTGAGCCAGTTTGGACATTTCTTTTAATTTTTTATTTTTTGGAACAACACCTTGTACTTTCATTCAAGAAAACTTTTATGTGTGGATCGTATGGAAAAAACGTTGATTAAAAGCACACAAATGCAAATTTGCAGTTTCCAAGGACTCTTTAGCTGTGGAAGTGACCAAAGTATGACGGCTACTTTTTCGCTAATTGTACTTTTGAAACCAGGTGACCCCACCTCCCTCAATCGAAAATATCTCGACTTCTATTCAAGATAAATGGATATTATTTTCTTCTAAAGCAAGGCAAATAAGCAAGCAACCTTTAAGATGATACCCACAACTCCATATGCCCACTAATTGACGAGCGCCTGTCTTTATTTGGATGAAAAAAATATCCAATTATCTTGAATACAAGTCGAGATTTTTGCGAATGAAGGAGGTCGGGTCACCTGATTTCAGAGGTAAAATTAGGGAGAAAATGGCCGCCAAAGATTGGTTATTTCCTTAGCTTAAGAGTCTGTGGTAACTGAAAATTTACATTTTTTGAGAGTTTAATATACGTTTTTCAGAAAAATCCGTACACAAATGAGTTCTTTAATGGGCATAAAAGGTGTTCAGCCAAAAAACAAAAGTTTGAAAAAAATTTACAAACCTGCGGAAAAACGCAAGTTTCTTCACTTTGATCATTTTGACGAGAGCCTGATTCCACCACGCTACATCTCAATTTCTGAACATAATTGAATGAAATGTCAGGGCAGTCATCTTACATTCTCCTTTTCCTAAAACAAAGATCTGATTAAAGGACGCGTGGTATCTTAGAGCAAACGGAACAAGTCATATCGTACAACTTGATCTGCTCCCTATCCCCCCCCCCAAACCAT
>NW_004797373.1:322579-324300 GCF_000002075.1 Aplysia californica
AAAGATAGTGTGTGAGAGAGAGAGTGAGTGAGTGAGTGAGTGAGAGACAGAGAGAAAGCATCGATCTTCATCCAGTGGCTAGGAAGAAGAATGAAGTAGACGCTGTGACCATTGAGCGGTCGTTGTCCCCAGCCAAATCGACGAGATATCCCCACGCCAAACACAATTACCTGCATGACTCCATTTGTGTCACGACGCAGTGGAATCAGCCGCTCGTCAATTTTTGGGCATGTGGAGTTATTGGTATCTTCTGAAATCTTGTAAATTTGTCCTGCTTTCCATCAATTCTCTTGCTTTCAAACCAATTGTCTTGCTTTCAACCAATTATCTTGCTTTCAATCAATTGTCTTGCTTTCAATCAAACAAATACCCATCTTTCTTGAATAAAAGTCGAGATGTTTGCGATCGAAAGAGGTGGGGTTAACTGGTTTGAGAGATAAAATTAGCGATAAAATGACCCTCAAAGTTTGATATCTTCAATATATTGAGAGTCCCTGAGAAATGAAAAATTACATATTTTGTACTTTTAACTAACGTTGTTTTATTTTTCTAAATAGTAAAATGAAAGTGGAAATATGTTTCTACATGGACATAGAAGGTGTGGGGCCAAAAAGGAACAATTCGATAAATATTGCCAACTGACTGAAAAATGCCTTTTTCTTCCAATTCATTATTTTGACGAGCGCCAGATTTCACCACGATGTCTCCATTTGCAGGCGGCCCAGGCGTTAACCGATTGGTGCAGGAGAGATGGACAAGCGTCAAAGTCGGGCAATATGGATTTATTTGTCTGGCGAATCTAACTTCCTGCTTGAATTTACTTCACTTTGTCCTATCTCTTGTATCGTTAGATGTCGAGGGGGCGGTGGGGTGGGGTGGGTGGGAGAGGGGTGGTGGGGGGATGTTCGGTCAAGTGTTAGGTGAATGGCTTCTGTTGTTGTCGTTGTAATGGTATTTGTTTCACAACGTGGTGGAATCAGGCTCTCGTCAATGTTTCGGGTATTTCGTGTTATTGGTATCATCTTTAAGTATGTAGAATAGAGGTCAAAATATTTGCGATTGAAGGAGGTCAGGGTAACCTAGTTTTATGTGTAAAATTAGCGGGAAGATGGCGCCAAAGTTTGGTAACTTCCTTAGCCTGAGAGTCCTTGGAAACTTGAAAATTTAAATATTTTGTGCCTTTAATAGGTGTTTTTCCGTAAAATCCACAAAAATGTGATTTTAAATAGATATTAAAGATGTTGAGCTAAAAAAAGAAAATAAGAAAAAAAAATGCCCATCAGCTAAAAAATGCCGACTTCTTTGATTACATTATTTTGACCAGCGCCTGATTTCACCATGATGCCTCACATTTATTTTGAGGACCTCTTTAATGCCGTCCAGCCACGTTTTGTATGGTCTCCCTCTCTCAACGGTAAAAGAATACAGCACGCGCGATATGTGGAAATTTCTTGAAAACCCCGCCAACTCCATAATCTTATGAGAAGAATTGACGTAAGGACATTAAATAATTTATTCTTTCTTAAAGGCACTGTACCCATCCATATTCCTTGTGACAAAATTGACTTTTGTTTATAATTTAGTTTTCAGAGATAAATTTTTTTTATGTTATAAGTTTGATATTAAATGGATATTTCATTTTGTTTGTTTTAGTAAGGTTTTACGGCGCTCGCAACTGCATAAGGTCATATGAGCGCCAAGGGGTGGATGTCAACAGATAA
>NW_004797373.1:324400-328854 GCF_000002075.1 Aplysia californica
AAACATACAAACGCACACACACACACGCACACACATACATACCCCCCGCCGCACACACACTTTCCACAAATACACAACACAGAACTCCTCAAATCCCCCCTCCCCCCGTTCCACACCTTTTTCCGCTTCAGACTGGTACCCAGAGATATCCACCCAGAGTGCAATGTACGTGGGCCTGGGTCGTATGAAGTCCACTGGCGGCCAGCTCTATAAAGGCATGTGGCAGTGGGCAGACTCCACAACCGCCTATGACCATCTGGACGAAATGAGGTACGGTCTTCAACACATGAATGACCTTGGTTTTTTTTGGGTGGAAGTTTGAAGATAAATCGAAGCTATTTGTTGCTGTTGTTGTTGTTGTTGTTGTTATTGTTTTTGTTGTTGTTGTCGTTGTTGTTGTTGTTGTTGTCGTTGTTGTTGTTGTCGTCGTTGTTGCTGTTGTTGCTGTTGTTGATGTTGTTATTGTCATTTTATGTTGTAAGCTGTTTCAAAGCCACGAATCAAAAATAAAAGACATTAATGTGTATTATAGTTTAGTTTCAACACGAGTTTAATGTTACGCACCAGCACAAACTTAGGTCATATACGTGCCAAAGATTAGAGGTGTCTCTTGAGAGTAACATACAAGGAAAGAAAGAATAGAAAAGAGAGGTAAAAAGTGATAGATATTATCTTGAAAAATCACACCTGAGCACCGACCAACCATTCATAGGTGTACCTTACTGACTGGAAGAAAAAAGAAAAACCGAGGCACGTGGTAGTCAGTGGGGTGTGTCCTGAAACAACACACTGTAAACCCTAGTGCAAAAACAAAGAGATGCACATTGGCGATCATCGTTTGTGTTTGATTTTTTAAATGTTTGTAATAATCTGATCCAGTTAAATGTAACCATAACACGTGTGGATTCCATCTTTGTCGCTTTCAACACTGAAAAGGGGGACAAGGGACACGGGACTAAACAAACAAAAACAAAATGCCAAACAAAAACACACTTCCCCAACCCCCAAAAGCAAACATCACCCCACCCCCGTTTTCTGACCCCCTCCCCCTCCCCCCCAAAAAAGACCCCAAAAGGAACCAAACAAAATAGACAACAAAAACAACTGTACTTCAATCTTGTGACAGATACGACGAAGTGGAGAGCTGCTTCACGTGGCTGCGTGGTGGCCTGTATGATGTGGTGACCACGACAGAGTGTAACACGATCACCTCCACGCCCTTCGTCTGTGAGGCTGCTCAGGACATCTTGAGAAGACCACCGGCCTTTTCATGGCCAAACGTCACGTGAGATACGTCATTTTCGCGCCAATCTGGTCAAACGTGCACGTGCTAAGCCCAAAAAGCAATTTTTGGTTGTTGTTTCAAGCGATAGATAACAGCTGTTTCAGTCGTGCTCGTAACAATTGTATCTAGATTATATTATTATGTATCTTTCTTTCCTTTGTTCATAATTTAATACTTGTGTCGCGACACGGTGGAATCAGGCGCTCGTCAATGTTTGGGCATGCAGAGTTATGATATCATCTTAAAGCTTGTTCATTTGTCTTGCTTTTGATGAAATTAATATTCATTCATCTTGGATACAAGTCGAGATATTGGCAATTGAAG
Organism: Aplysia californica; assembly: GCF_000002075.1. Classification (NCBI taxonomy): domain Eukaryota; kingdom Metazoa; phylum Mollusca; class Gastropoda; order Aplysiida; family Aplysiidae; genus Aplysia; species Aplysia californica. The sequence continues at coordinate 326,010 of NW_004797373.1, forward strand.
GAGGTGGGGATCACCTGGTTTCAGAGGTAAAAATTTGCAAGAAATGCTCGCCAAAGTTTGTTATTTCCTTTTCTTGAGAGTCCGTGGAAACTGAGAATTTACATTTTTGGTGCCTTTAAAAAATGTTTTTCTATAAAATGTTAACTTAAATGGACTTAGAAAATTTTGAGCTAAAAAAAACAAAACAAAAAAAAGGCCGAAAAAAATTCCTAAACCATCGAAAAAATGCCAGTTTCTTCATTTTCATTATTTAGACGAGCGCCTGATTTCACCACGCAGTCTCACGTTTGAATTTCAACGAAATATTTCTTGAGCACAAGCAACCGAAACCACAGATGAAGAAACTATTTGAATAATGGGCTTCTGTTCATATGAGCAACTGCATGGCAGATAATTTCTTTTTAGTTTTCATTTTGTCATTGCTGATATTCTTACACCCCAAACAACACAATTTAGGTAATTTAGGAGGCAGCCTTGGAAAAGAAAAAAAGCCGAAGTTACTCATTAAAATTCTCATGTGACAGAAATCAAACAGGGGTCTTCTATGTGTGACAGCGAAACGTCTAACTGCTGCACCACAGACGCCAGTAGATACTCTGTATTCCCAGAAAAGGATCATTGAAAACAAAAGTATCATTGTCGTGTGGCCTTGTGAACATGGGCTATTTGTGATAGTGGTAGTGGTGGGGGTGGGGGATTCCAGCGATTATATCAGCTTGACTTCTCCATGTGGCAACTTCAAAAGTCTAGATTTTGACAATTGCAGCTGATCAATTTTTTTAGGCATATACACTTTTTGATGACATCTTAAATGTTATTTGTTTGCTTTGTTTTTAATTTTAATAAGTACCCATTTATCTTATATAGAAATGGAGATAATTGCGATTCGAGAAAATGGGGGTCGTTTGGTTTCAGGGGTTTAAATTAGCACACCAAAAATGGCTGCTACAGTCTGGTGATTTCTAATGCTTAAGTATCCATGAAAACTGCAATATTACATTTCTCGGGCCTTTTAACAATGTTTTTCAGTAAAATCCACTCAGAAATGTGATTTCAAACGAACATAAAATGTTTTTACCCCCCTCCCGTCCCCTCTTTTTCTTTAACGCTTAAAAAAACACAGATAAAAATTCTTTAATTCCATGATTTGCTTGTATATGTAACTTAAAAGTGAACAGGCGAAAAGTTGGCATCAAGACGTTGTAAAATACAATAGACTCAATCTTGACAAAATTTGCGGCTATTCCCCCAGCTGGTACGATCCTAAGCCTACCTTCCGCTGTCGTAATGGAGAGAGAATTGACGAATTCCTTCATTGCAACAACTGGCGCGACTGTCGAGATGGGACGGACGAGCTGGACTGCCAAGAACCCGAGATTGGAACCTACTTCATGTGCAAGTTAGTCTGGATTGTACTTCTTGTTCCAGACACACACATAGATCAGGCAGATAGTCAGACAGACAGATTGACAGACAGTTCAGACAGACAGGCAGGTGGACAGACAGACAGGCAAACATAATTTTACTCACACATAATATAAACACATAATATACTCAGACAAACGCACACAAATACATGCACACATATACACATACACACACACACACACACACACACACACACACACACACACACACACACACACACACACACACACACACGCACATAAACACAAGGACGCTTTCCCCCAAAATCACAACAGGAATTATGACAATGGTACGAGAATTCATCGTGACGCTTTAATTTAAAAAACAAACAAACAAACAAACAAAGAAACAAACAAAGATACAGGAAAACAAATAAACAAACAAACAAACAACAACAAAAAACAACTACTCGTACACGAAAATTATTAACAAAGATTGAGAAAACAACTCTTCTTCTCTCCTCAGCACCAACATCCGTCTCCCTTTTTCCTTCGTGTGTGACGGGGTGGATCACTGTCTTGACAGAAGCGATGAACGCTTCTGCGACACACAGACAGTGAAGTTTCTGATCGGAGACCACCTTCACCGATGTGCGGACGGATACCTCATCCTCAAGTCACAGGTGTGCGATGGACAGACGCAGTGTATTGACAAGTCTGATGAGGCGGGCTGTGAGGTAAAGTAGATTTATAGTGAGCTGAAGTAGATTTATAGTGAGGTAAAGTAGACGTATTGTGAGGTAACGTAGATTTATAGTGAAGTATATTTTAATGAGACCTGTGTATAGTGAGGTAAAGTAGATTTACAGTGAGGTAAAATAGAATTATAGTGAGGTAAAGTAGATCTATAATGAAGTAAATTAGACCTGGGTACAGTTAGGTGAAGTAGACTTAAAGTGAGATAACGTAGATTAATAATGAGGAAAAGAAGACCTGGGTATAGTTAGGTGGAGTAAACTTATGTGTAGTGAGGTAAAATACAAAACAAAAGAAAATTGAGTACTTAGCACCTCTGAACAGCTGACTGATGCATTGTATTCATATGGATTTCTTTCATGTTTTTCAGTCATGTCAAGACAACTCCGAGTGGTGCCCAATCAAAGGCTGCATCCCTAAGACATGGACAAAGTGAGGCTCTATTTCTACTCTGCGAATGACAACACGAGCATATGGGGCTCAAATGTGGGGATTTTTGGGGGGACGGTCTAATGTATATATTATATCAAACGCCCAATTGCCTTTCGTTATCCATCCATCCTTCCATCCATCCATCCATCCATCCATCAATTGATTCATCCATCCATTCATCTCTCTACTCTGCTTTTTAATTAAATAATGATGATGATGATAATGATGATGATGATGATGATGATGATGATGATGATGATGATGATGATGATAATCATCATTATAATAAT
>NW_004797373.1:329771-335879 GCF_000002075.1 Aplysia californica
CTACTACTACTACTACTACTACTACTACTACTACTACTACTACTACTACTACTGTTGAACCATAAATTTAGATATCGTCAGCCTAGAGATGATAATTTAAGTCATATTTAACTATAATTTACTTGACAAGTGACAGAGTATAAATTGTGAATAAAACAAGGCCTATAGTACCAAGCGCTGGGGAAGCTCATACGTAAGAACATGATCTGATGACTTGAGCTCTTCCATGATTAAAGGCTGGTATCTCGTTTTGATAGTTTAGAACAAAATCAGCGCTTAGGGGACGGAGTCCCAGTTTTTTCTAAAAATCTCTTTCAGTCGCTTTAGTAAAATAATATATGTTTTTTAAAGTAATGGTAAGTTGTATCAATAGCTCATGATAAAATGCACAGTGAAACAACTCTTCCTTTATTTCTTTTCTCTCATTTTTGGTAATTGGAAATTATGTATAGTGTTACCCTTTCTCCAAACATTTTCATTTTTGTATCCCCCCCCCTCCCTTTTTTCTGTGGTGGTTATTGAATTTGGTGAACAATGGAGAAAGGAAGTTAGCAAGAACAGTTTTTTTTCACTGTTTACCAATAATACATGCAACTTATTGATCTTCTTTAAGAAAAAAAAAAGACAACAAAAAGCTAAAACAAAACAAAAGAAAACAAAAATTTAAATTGAATTTCTTTCAACAATCATTCTGACCAGGCAAGCATCATTCCCCTGGATTCGAACCACACGTGCCCTGAGACGCACTTCACGTGTCCCGAAGGTTTCTGCATCCCCGACTACATGTTGTGTAACAAGATCAAGGACTGTCCACTGGGCGAGGACGAAGGGCCGCTACTCTGTGACTACGGCTGTCCTGACATGTGAGTTGTGATTGTTGCCCTTGACACAGCAGTGTTCATTGCCTGTTGAAAAGGTCGACTTCAGGAATGCATTTACTGAATAGATGGATAGATAGATAGATAGATAGATAGATAGATAGATAGATAGATAGATAGATATATAGATAGATAGATAGATAGATGGATAGATGGATAGATAGATGGATAGATTACTTCTTTTGCCTTTCACTGAACTCACCACTTTGAACATCATAGCTCACATTTCCTCCTCCTCCTCCTCCTCCGTCCCCTTCCTCCTCCTACTTGATCTTCTTGTTCTTTTTCTTGTTCTTGTTCTTATTCTTGCTCCATTTTCTCTTCCCCCTTCTCACTATCATTACCTTTAGCTTTCTTATTATTGAAGTTATCGTCTTTGCTTTTAATAATTATAATAAAACTTAATTGCCTTTTTAAGCATTTCTTTTCTAATTTCACTACGCATCACAATGAATTTTATTTCGATATCGTGTACCACGTTCCCAGGTACCGCTGCCGGTCCAGACAGACGTGTGTCCACTCCCACCACGTGTGTGACGGTCAGTTCAACTGTCCACTCCACGACGACGAAGACCTGTGTCCACTCAACGCCACCAGCTGCCCGGACGGCTGTAACTGCACCAGATACGAGTGGGTCTGCTCCCAGCTCCCACCCGTGGAAGAGGTGTTTCACAAAATCAGGTCAAAGAGCTGTAGGGAGGGTTTTTTGTTTTCGTTTTTGTTTTGTTTTTGTTTGTTTCCCGTCATCCTCCTCCTGTCCACACTGTTCTCTTAATGTGTCTATCTGTGTGTCTGTCTGTGTACAAAACAAAAACAAAAAAAAAGACCTTAAAAAACAGACACTACAATATTAAATCAAACCCACTGCATTTCGATCAAACCATGTTGCATCTTCACCTTCACCTACCGTGAAGTCGTGCTAACCGCTGGGGGCACAAATGTAGATTCTACAACCAGCTTCTTACCGCCCCCCCCCTACTTTCCTCCTCCTCCTCACCTCCCAAATCAGATCCCTGGACATGAACAGCACTGACCTGAACGGTGTTGACCTTGACCCTCTGCACGGCTACAATCTCATCCATCTCCGACTGTCCAGCTGTAATCTCACTGATCTTCTTCCGGACAGGCTGCGCTTCACCAACCTCATCTCACTCGACCTCAGTCACAACAGAATATCAGGTTTGTTACGTCATTCTGCCATTTTGTTTCTATAGGGGGCTCTAGAACTCAAGAAAACCTCGTTGTTGGCTTCTCTGAATACCAACAGGATTCGAAACTTACAGAACAATCTTCCTTTGAGAAAAATACCGAAGTTTACAACACAATCATTCTGACCAGGCGAACGCGAACGCCCAACTACAGACTCACTCATAATAATATACAATATGTACATAAATTAGACCCAACGTGGAGTCCAAGATACATCAATCTATTTCAATTTTGCTTTTTACATATCTGCTCCTTAGCAGAGATTTTATTTTTGAACAATCGAGTACTTCGTCACCAGAGTCTGTGGCATAGCTGTTAGGCGCTTCGCCGTCGAGCCTAGCAGACCCAAGTTCGATTCCCGTGTGGGGAGAACAATACAATTTATAGTATATCTCAGTCCTTGAGCTGTGACTTTCTCTCTCTCTCTCTCTCTCTCTCTCTCTCTCTCTCTCTCTCTCTCTCTCTCACTCTCTCTCTCACTATCTCTCTCAACCCGAGTTGGCCATGGAATCTTAAACAAAACAGTCGATTTAACTCTACAACACCACAAACATGACTCATATTTCTATCTTACCCGCAGGGCTATACAGAGACGTGTTCAAGGGCTCCCCTTTAATCCGAGAGCTGAAGCTACAGGACAATCTTCTTCCCGACTTGGACCGCTATAAATTCCTTGATCACCTCAAGAGCCTGCGTTTTCTTGACCTTTCCCAAAACTCAAAGACGATTTTGACCCCTCTTGAATTCAAATCCCTGAAAGATCTGGCAGAGCTTCGTATGTCGAGCATGGGTCTCCAGATTGTAGAGAGAAACGCCTTTTCAGTAGCGACCAAACTGAAGGTAAGTTGAGCTGAAATTTGGCTAAAGTGGGGACAACCCCTTCCCCCCACCTTCCCCCTCCCGCCTACCTCTCTCCCCGAACTGAATTTGGGCAAAGTGGGAGCGGCGGTAATCCCTCTCCCCTCACCGAAATGGAAGGTTAACACTGCGATGATATACTAACTTTAAATTGAATATATTAAAACAAAGTACAATATAGGCAAATTCACACACCTCCATTTGACAAACTCTACTTGATATAAATTTCCATAGACTGATATTGATACATGAGACAAAGAAAATTACCACCCCCAAGAAGCACAAATTGTATCGCTTCTTAATATCCTCCCACCTCCTCCCCCCAAACAAACAAAAAACCAAAAAAAAAAAGAAGAAAACTTGCACATTCTTTTTATTTCGACATTTGAACCGATATCTTAATTTGGATTCCTGAACTTGTGAGGAAGCGTCTTTATGATAAAGGCCCTAGCAAGGGTTGTTTGAGAAGACTCCACCTCATTTTAACGACATGTATTATAGTTATAACGTTTCCTTTCAATGGGACAGGTGCTTGACCTCAGCGACAACCCACTTGTCCAGTTTCCGGCGGACATTTTCAAGAAACAGCTCGTGCTCCACACACTGACAGCTGACAACTTTAAACTATGCTGTGAAGGTTGGTGTGGTTGATGGGATATTATGACGTGCCAGTGCCAATCGGACTCAGAAATAAGTGGGAAATTTCACAAACTAAGTTACGTGCTCGATGAGGATAAGAAGCGTCTGACGCGTATGATGTCATTGCTGCGAGCTCTAGTATTATAATATATAACCTCTTTGGTTCCATGTAATATTACTGTCAGATCGCAGTCAAAAGGAGTGGGAAGAAATGGCAAGACTGGAGGTAAAAGAAAAGGACACAAGACGACCACAGGTGAAAAAAGGGCATTAGTCACAGGTAAAATGTTGAGAGTTACTATTTCTCTCAGGTAGTCATAATTACTATTACAGCCTTTCTTTTCATACGCAGCTGTTTAAAACTCGTCTCCAGTATGTAACTACCCCCGTTGGTGGTCTAGTGGTTAGGCTCTTGGAGTCTAAACTGTAGGGTCGTGGGTTCGGATCGCGTCAGAGGGCCTGATTTTGTGTCCCATAGAAGGGCACTTAGCACGAATTTGCCTCACTTCGCCCAGGTAGGAATGGATACTCGGCTATAGACAGCAAAAGATCTTGTCAGCGTGTCTGTGTTTTTTGTGCCTGTAAAACAGCTTTTACTGTGTGCTTCCCGAGAAGTCGAGAATGTGTATGAATGTTCAAGGGTCTGCTAGGGGTAATAATAGCTGTAAAGCCCAAAAGACGAAGGCAAAAATAGACAATTGTGACGATCGCTATTTTATCTCTATATTTTTCCCGATGAGGAGAAATAAAAAAAAAGCAATTCAAATTGAGTACATTTGTACATCTGTACACCTGTAACGTTTGTCAATTTAACTGTAATTCTGTTCCACAATAATTTACATCTCTGAGGTTGTTTACAGATGCTCTGGTATTGGTTTGCTTCTTCTTTCCTATCCAACATAATTATATCCTCCTTATCTCTCTTACTTCTTTCTTCGTGTGCTACTCTCTAATTTTCATCTCACATTTGACCTAATTATGTCGCAGGAACTATAACACTCGCACTAAAACTAAAGCTAAGTTTAATCTGTAGGAAATCGAAGTAGGAAAGTGAGGATATTATCTGGAAAACTCGCTTTACTTATTTTATTTCTAAAGTTGTCGCCCCTAAGACATTGTACAGTGGGAACTGCATGGCCCCGGAACTTGTGATAGCTACTTGTGAGAACCTGCTGGGAGCTTTCGCCATGAGGGTAAGTGTTGTCTTCTTCTTCTTCTTCTTCTTCTTCTTCTTCTTCTTCTTCTTCTTCTTCTTCTTCTTCTTCTTCTTCTTCTTCTTCTTCTTCTTCTTCATCTCCCCCTCCACCTCCTTCTCCTCCTCCTCCTCCTTTCTTGTTTTTTCCCCTCTTCTTACTGCAACATTACTGCAACATTACAGCAACTTTGTAATAAACACGGGCTTTAATAGGAACGCAATGCATAAAAATTATGTAAAAGCAATGGTGCTGTGTGTTCTCTTCATCTCCGTTTTATTATAATGATCTTTGCAGCTTTTTGTTCAATTGCTACAACAATGACATAATATGTGTCACGATACGACAGAATCAGGCGCACGTCAATTTTTGGGCAAAAGGAGTTATTTGCTAATTGTAATATTTGTTCATTTATCTTGCTTTTGATTAAATAAAAAAATACCCAACTATCTTTCACAGAAGTCGAGATTATTGCAATTGAAGGAAATCTGGGTCGCCTAATGTCAGAGATAAAAATAGCGATAAAATGGTTGCCCAAGTTTGGTGAATTCCTAAGCCTGAGTGTGCTTGAAAACTGGAAATTTACATTTTTTTGTGTGTCTTGATCAACAATTTTCAGTAAAATCAAAAATCCACAAAGTAATAATTGTATTTTTAATGGACAGACAAGGTATTGAGCTAAAAAAGACTTTAAAACCTCACCCCCCCCCCCACCAGAAATTGCCGAACTAGCAGCAAATTATCAAATATTTCGAATTCTTAATTTTGACGAGCGCTTGATTTCTCCTTGATGCCCTAATATTGTAAAACCCAACGTTCACTGATTCAGGTGACCACATGGGTGATCGGCGGCCTTGGGGCAATCGGCAACACCGGGATACTCGTGTTCCGGGTGGTGACGTCATGGAGAGGCCCGGTCAAAGGTGAAGGCCGCTTGACCGAACGGCTGACCACAGGCCTAATAGCTGCTCACCTCGGTCTGAGCGTTTACGAGTGCATTCTTGGAGCTGTGGACAACTTCTACTCGGGTACATCAGTGGTTTGTTTTGTTTTGTTTTTGTTTGGCAAGGATTTCATGATGCTTGCAACTGTATACGTTCAGGTGAGCCCGCGGGACACATTAGGCATTTTCAGTTTGGTAGGAATTAATGTTGAATTTTGCCCGGGTGGCGCCGAAGCCTACATTGATCGACCACTAAAGGATCTTTAACGTGCCGAGTTTGTACACGGGACCTTCGAGATTTTTCGACTCAAGCCCTGCGGGATATATAGAGAAATAGATGGAAAGGAAAGTGGATATGAGTCTGTGTATACAGGTGTGTGGGGGGGGG
>NW_004797373.1:335984-338878 GCF_000002075.1 Aplysia californica
GTGTGTGTATTTGTGTGTGTGTGTTTGAGGGGGGGGGAGGGGGAAGGAAGTGTGAAAATAAACATGAAATGTGGAATCAACGCTGTTTCTACAACTGGAATTTCATTGCTTTTCATACCTGAAACATTTTTGCCATTTGTTTTTCAGATGAGTACCTGTGGCATGAGGAAAATTGGCGGGAAAGTGGCATGTGTGCCTTGTCTGCCTATCTAGCTGTGACGTCAATGTGTATCTGTCTGTCTATTTCCGTTGTCCTGACGACCAATCGAGTGGCTGCTACCTTCCTACCCTACAGTCTCATTAAACAGCCCGGGGTTCGAACCCTCCGAGCTCTGGTTGTCGGCCCAGTGACATGGGGGATCCTGCTCGGCGCTATTATTTTGGTGTGTGTGCTGTCAGATTTAGGGGCCGGGCCCCAAACGTCCGTCTGTCTCCCGCTGCCGATTTCAAGGTCAGTAAGTGGATGGTTGGCAGGTGTTCTGCTGGAGTGGGTTTTTTTGTTTTGTTTTTTTGTTTATTTGGTAAGTGTCTTACGGCGCTCGCAACCTGCATAAGGTCATATGAGCGCGCGGGTGGTGTTGTTTGTTCTTTCTTTTCTAACGAACACCTATCTTCCTTATCAGAATCTGGTCTTCTCCGGTGAGTGGATGGCGGATGCTTTGGTGTGGTTCATTCCATCTTTTCTTTCAAAGATCTATCGTTCCTACCTGTCCATCAACTTCTCTTTGTTTGTTACTTTCTTTTAATATAACAGTTCTTCGGCTCATTTTTTATATCGGTAATCGGTACTTCTTTGGAGATTTTTGGTGTGTTTGCTTTTGTTTATTTGTTTGCTTGTTTATTTGTTTGTTTGTTCGTTTGTTTGCTTGTTTGTTGTGGTTGTAATGTTGTTGTTGTTATTGTTGTTGTTTTTGTTATTGGTGGTGGTGGTGTTTGTCTCCCTAAATCTCTCTGTCTCTCTTTCTGTCTCCCTCTCTCTGTCTCTCTGTCTCTCTGTCTCTCTTTCGCACACACACACACACACACACACACACACACACACACACACACACACACACGCGCGCGCGCGCGCTCTTTTCTTTTTCTCTTACATACATACACACAAAATACATTTATAGCTCCTTCTGTCTCGCTTTTTCCCTCCGTCCTCCCACCCGCCACCCTTTCCACCATTTCATAATTCTTTGGTTATTCATTTGACTAACTGCCAGTAGATTACAATGTGTTGTTGTTGTGGTGTAAGACAGTGTGTTTCAAAAGTTGTAATCTATGCTTGAAGACTGTTCTGTAATTATGAACATCCATTACTCTTTTAAATATTCACATAAATGATGTTGATGATGATGATGATGATGATGATGATGATGATGATGATGATGATGATGATGATGATGATGATGATGATGATGATTTTTTTTGTTTCCTTAATGGGCCTAGCGGACTCCTCGAAGAAATCTTTGAGGGAGAGCGAGGCTCGTTTTCGGCTCCATTGTCAATATGCTTAGCGGCACCTCCACTCGTCCAAATAACTCCTTTCGAATTGCCATTGTTCCTGGACATTCAAACATAAAATTATGTTTGACATCCTACTTTTCATGGCCGCATCCTCGGCAACATGGGCTGAGCTCTTCATTTACAAAGTTATTATACCATCTTAAGCTCCAATGATGGTCCGACCGCTGTCTCGCTAGCTCAACCTGGTCCCAGCGATGATGATGATTTTACGTTTACTACTACTACTACTACTACTACTACTACTACTACTACTACTACTACTACTACTGCTACTACTACTACTACATTCCTTCTATTTTCCCAGCACTGGAGCGTTCTTCACATCGTATGTCGTGATCAACGGAGCGCTGGCTGTGATGTGTGCAGCAGGTCAACTGGCGATGAAGATGGCCAAAGCCCTGTGTCTGTCGGAGACAATCTATCTGGTCGAAGGAGAAGTAGCCACTGCCAGGAGAGAGCGCGCCATCGTGACACTCAGTGTCTTCCCGTGGCTCATTCTGGGTAAGCTGAGTTATTGTCCTGTGTTCTTTTTATCTATATTTTTTTGGTTTTGCTTTCTTATTAATGTAGGTATTTTTACGCCATCAAAGATACAATTTATCGCTTTTAAGCACAAGGGGGCTGTCCCGAAAAAATGCTATTTTGAGAAAAATCGATGGTAAAGTTTTTGGACCCGTGTTCCGTGTTCAGTTCCTTCAAAAGACAATGATAGTTTTCTCTATAACCAAACAAATATGCACAACAATGAAACCAAAGGTCTCCTATAGGAAAGGCAATGCCCACTTTTGGTGTAGGTCAAGATTTCTGGAAACCCCGAAATCTGGGCTAGCCAGCCTGTCCTTAAAAGCGACCAATTGTTCTGTGCTCGTTTTTGTTTTCTTAAAGTATGTATCTTTTCACCATTGACACAATTTATATTATTAAAGAGGCGGACTTCAAGCCTGCCTGCTAGGACAAACCAACTAACGTTGAGGAAGGTACAATTTCTCAGGAGAAAGGCTGAGATAGTCGACATAAATTCCCCCTCCCTTGAATCGAACTCGGGTCTCCTGCATGCCACGGCCAAGTGCCTAATCGGTACACCATAGAAATCTGTATACTGGTTCGTGGTGCTGCTGTCATTTCAAAATAAGATCAACTTTTTTGGTCCACGAAGGAAATTTTTGGGTTGACAATATACAAGAACAGCAGCAAGCAAAACTTCTGCACCAAGACAGAGATGAACTCAAAGGAGCGACTCGTGGTTTGTAGAACTGACCGACTGTGACCTACCTCGACCTCCCCCCTTCTTTTGCCTCCTCCCTCGAACCAACCCCCCTCCCCTTTTCTTTCCCACCCTCGCCTCCTCCACTCATCCGCCCCACTTCCCCTCAACCCCC
>NW_004797373.1:339517-350625 GCF_000002075.1 Aplysia californica
GGGGGTATTGTTTTGGGCCCAGCTTCCGTCAGTCGAGAGCTTCTCGCTAGTCAATAGTACTCTCATCTTCCGTAAAATTCCCTCTAAAAAACCTGACTGGGTGATAAATCATCGCTTTGTACTGTCAGGATGCTGTGCCAAGTAAGGCTATTAAAGGAAATGAGCGACGAATACAACACCAAACCGAACCGTGGGTAGCTAAAAACTTAATATGCACTAAAGAGTAGAGCCATGCTGACAATAAATGTACTGACAGTATTAGAGAGAAGTTCAATGATAACATTTATGATTACTGGTGAAATACAATGCACTAAATGTACACATTTGTTTTTATTGTGTTGATGATTGGCGGGTGCTCTGGTGTAGTTTACTCCTTCTTTCCTATCAAATTAAATATCTATCGTCCTTATCTCGCCTCCTTTTTGTGTCTGTTACTCTCTCGTAACACATCTAATCTTCGGCCCGTATTTGACCTAATTGTCTTGCTACTACTTACTTTAACTTTTTCTTTTTTTTTTTTTTACTTTTTCATCCTCTGTCGCCGTTAAGCGTCGATTTTAGAAACACGTTTCAATGGTAGGCCAACTCTGCTGCTTTTTTAGTTTGTCTTGCAAATGCCCGTAAATAAAATACTTACTAAAACAAAACAAAACAGGAAATAACTGTTTTTATTCCCCCAGTTTTCCTCACCCTCCTCTCCGAGTCGGACGCTACATCAGCCACTGGCGCAGACTCCGCCCTGCTCACCCTCATCCTGCCCATACCGTCAGCCCTGGTACCTCCCTTGTACGTCTTCGTCACCCGCAGTGAGGAAAGCCGGGCCAAGAGACGGGCGCTTAAACTGAAGAACCAGCCAGTCTCCGAGACAGAGGACCCGGCCACTGAACTGACGTCATGGCTCAAGGAAGGGCTGGTCACCCCCCTCATGGTCTCCGAGCTGCTGGGCGAGCTCAACGACGAGAAAAAGGGAGATGGAGATAAAGACCAGGCCACCAGAAAGTGAAAGGGAAGATAAGATATATTCGTAGAAGAAATATACGAGGCACCGTGGTGTAATCAGGCTCTTGTCAAAATTGTAATCAACATGAAAAAAAAAGACATTTTCCCGCAGGTTTGTGGGGGTTTTTTTTTGGGGGGGGGGGTTGGGTTTTTTTTTGGGGGGGGGGGGGGTCAAATTTTCGTTTTTTGGCTCAACACATTTTTTGCCCGTTAAAAAAAACATTTCTTTGTGAATTTTACTGAGAAACGTTGATTAAAGACACAAAAATATACATTTTCAGTTCCCACGGACTCTCAACCTAAGGAAATAACTAATCTTTGACTTCTCACTAATTTTACCTCTGAAACCAAATGCCCCCCCCCCCACCTCCTTCATTCGCAAATATCACGACTTGAGCTCAAGATACAAGGATATTTTTTCACCCAAAGCAAGACAAAAGAACAAGCTTTAAGATGATACCAATAGTTGAATCCACCGCGTCGTGATACTATCGTGGTCTCAACATACTCTAAGAAACGAGAAGAAAAGAAACAAGCAAGGCTTAATATGTTCCAGATCAGAGAAAAATCTGGGGAAAGTGACATTATTCTTACCATGAAGTTTTCATGAAAATATAATATCTTCCTCATGCTCATTCGGAGAACTTGGGGTTATTATACGTCCGTTTCAGTAAATAATATCTCCCTTTTCGGAAAATGTTATTAAACTCTTCTTTATTGTAAAAAAGAAGAAACAAAAAAAGGGGGGGGGGGGTAGAAAGATATTCCACACTGAACTTTTCGAGCCTGTTTTTTTTCTTTTTTTTCTGTATCTGTGAGGGAGAAAACTCTGTTCGTCTAAATCATAGTTCTTTGTATTATGTATTGCCCATACTCTTGTTGAATAAATGTTATATTATACTACATAGCCTTTTGCAAAATCAACGCATTGTAACAATAAATAAAACGGTTAGCATTTTACAGTGGGAAAATAACTTCTAAAAGAGTCAACTTTTTTTTCACCTCACACAAACACCAAAAGTTAACACTCGCAACAGAACGAATTTTATGTCTGAGACACTTTTGAATCTACTTTAAAAAAATTTGCTTTCTTAAGCTTATTCTAATTCCGAAGCGTTTGATATCCAAAATGTGATATGCTATGAAAACATTTCCATAATTACGACAACAAAACAAGGAGTACAATATTTCTTCCTGAATCGTATGAAATATTTTGGTCCTTTTTTATCCACTTATTTTTTCAATATAGACGTTAGTCTTCAGCACATTGTAAGATTTAATGTGTTAAATGTATTGCATGTTATTCTTTCCATTTACTATTTTAATTTCACTCTGCTGTGTCTCTGATATAATTATCACATCTTTATGTATAAGATAATGTCGGGAACATGTTATTTTTAGAATTGGTACTGGCACCTTCATAAATTATGTCATATTTCAAAATTACGGCCACTCATACCTGGTTGGCTCTGATGTGAGCAGGTTGGAAGCAGCCAGCTTCCTATATTATGACATAGGTTGTGCCGATCAGGACGTTAAATATTCAGTTGTTAAAACCATTACCAAATTAAGGGATTTGATTGGCTCTGAATTTGTTTCTTTTACGAATCTAGAGATGAAATTAGTATATATTCATATTTTTACGCATTCTTACGATATTACATTGCAAAGTTTTAGATGAAGTTGTTTATTTTATTGGAATACTCATTATTTTTGTTAGTGTTGTGAATTAATTTCGTACATTTATATTTGGTGAATAGTGGGTAGGAATCGGGAATAGGCTGTATCCTCATATTTCTGGAAAAAAATTGAAAGTGCAAGCAAAAGCCATCCTTACAAGAAAGGCTGTGATGGACAACATGACCAGATTGATCATGCAAATACTTTGGAAAAAACTTAAAATGACTAGTGCCATTCGCAGCATAACTGCACTTGCTTCATAAAAGTTACATTTGTAAAGTAGACAAAAAAGTTGTGACAGGTAGGGAAGATTTTCCACACTCATAAAGTTTGGTTTAAACAACTTGGTTGGTTCTCCCTCCCTTCCTCCACCCTCCCCCTCGGGCATTACTCCCATTTTGAATGAGCGTCATTGGTTGCCAATCGAAAAGCTAATTATTGAAAGATTGACACCGTGTGTTTTGTATGCATCTACAGCAGTGCACCTTGGTATATTATAATGCAATCCACCCAGAATGCTTAGGTTATCATAGTTATGATGGGAAACAAGTTGTGCCAAGGGTGAAATTGAAATGTTTCAGAGAATGGGCCACTAGGAATAGCATCCTATGTAAAATCAAGACAAGTGGCAACTTTTGACCAAAATTTTGACTGAAAATCTACCTTTGCAATAACTGATCTATAATATAACCCTTCAGTGATCTGAATATAATTATCATCTCTATGCCATAACATTCTTACAAACTGCATTATCAGTGGTTGGTGGGTGCTTTGGTGTGGTTTGCCTCTTCTTTCCTATGAAACATCTATCGTCCTTATCTCTCCTCCTTTTTTTTTTTTTTAGTTTGTCACTCTCTTGTAACACCTCTAGTCTTCGGTACTTATATGACGGGTTAATTGTGTTGCCAGTGCCCTAAAAATCTAAAACAAAACAACTACGTAATCTGGGGTCTCTACTGTTCTATTTGGTAACGTGATCACGTTTCTTTGAAAGCATAGAGTGTTTTTATGTTGCTTTTATCCGATTTGATTTTTCGATTTGCACGTAGTTAACCATAATCATGCTTTTATTTCAAATTGTGTATTTGTGCAATATATGAGCAAGTTGTTATTATCTTTGCATTCATTATCATCATCATCATCATCATCATCTTCTTCTTTTTCTTCTTCTTCTTCTTCCTCCTCTTCTTCTTCTTCTTCTTCTTCTTCTTCTTCTTCTTCTTCTTCTTCTTCTTCTCCATTATTATTTGTATTACTACCATCATTATGTTGATGTTGTTGTTTTTTCCAAGTGCAAATTGTCAGTCAAAGAGAGACACGGAAGCTTGTTGTTTTTTGGTCAAATCCTGACGCCATGCCTTATCGCCAGTTGCTATTTCCTTATTATTGACTTAATGCCTTTTTACCTGATTTATGCCTTGTGAGCAAAGCACTTACGAGAAGTTCATAAATAAAGCTTTATTTGTTTGCTGTTTTTTCTTCTCCACGTCAATGGCAAAATCAGAGCTTGGTTTATTTGAATGATTTTTTGTATGTTTGAACTCTGTGCAAAGTTCACCACTGTAGCGTGCACCTCTCTATGTATGTGTGTATGTTTGTGTGCGTATATGTCTTTGTGTGTGTGTGTGTGTGTGTGTGTGTGTCTTTGTGTGTTTGTTTGTTAGTGTTTGTGTGTGTGTGTGTGTGTGTGTGTGTGTGTGTGTGTGTGTGTGTGTGTGTGTGTGTGTGTGTGTGAGTGAGTATGAGAATGTGCATTTAGAATGGGGAGGCATGGGGTGGGGTGATAGAACAGAGTACTAATTACATTTTGAATGATGCCAGTTTTAGATTCTTGAAGTTTTGATCCAACTGATCTAGTCAAATGATTCATTTGATTTACTTGAATTCATAACTACGCGACCCGGTCGAAGTCCCCAGACCAACATATCGACTCCAAACTAAATGATTTATTTAATAAAGTGACACCGCCCTCCTAGCATGTCTTGTTTATCTTGCCAGGACTTGCATGCGGGTGTCCACACCTTCCAAACATCGGCATCTGTGCTCCAACGGTTAGGTTTTTCGTCGTCGCAAGCAGAAGACCCGCGTTCAATTCCTGTCTGAGAAGAAGTTTTATCGAGTACCTCACCTTTTCCTGCTGGAATATTGTATCACCCCTTTTTTTAAATTAGGGTTGGCCCTGACACGCAGTTACGAAGACCGCCTCCAGAATGATCTAAATTGTGTAGATAGGGGAGTAAAAACTATTTACATTAGAAAATAAAACTCCAGCAAGGAAGTGCCTGAAAAAAAGCCTTTCAAATGTTTCAATCGGCCAGCCTCTTGTACATGTATTCGAGCAGCCTCTTAAAGTGTCACGGCTTTCATCTGAAGAGAAATCGAAAAATCTGAAACCTATTTGAATAACAAGGCACACACAAATTATCTGATTTTTGTGATGAAGGTACTAACATACTGAGATGTTGTATTCTTCTCAGCCCGGGTTGGAGAGAAACGGGGGGGGGGCGGGGGGGGGTTGAAACCCCTCTTCAATACAATATAAATTGTGACGATGAGGGCGTAAAATCCCCTACAATGAAAGTAATTCCCTTCTTTCTTCTTTCAGATTTCAAACCCACAGCAATCAGCAAAGGAATAAAGTCTCACATATTATCTTAACTGACATGTCGCTAGTTTAAAATTACGAAGTTCTATCTGCTCAGTACCTAGATCTAATTTTGAGAAAGATTACGTAAAAAATTTCATTTCACAATATGCCAAGCTTTTTCGAATGCAGTTTTGATAACGACCCAGAATAATCTTACGATTTTTATAGAGCAAACAGACATTGGTTTGATTTCTGATCTCATGGTCTTGGTAACTCAAAATGGCCCAAAATGTCATAAAACACTTTGTAATTCTGAGGTAGCGACTTGCCAGATTAACCTGCTACGTCCTTTTCAAAAACTTAACTCTAAGTATACGGAAGGGTATTCCACTTTTGTACGCAGACAAATTTTTGTCTCATAAGATTTCAAAATCAAAAACTTCTCTGTAACTTCATCCTTTTTTAACAATTTCCACAAAGTAAAGACTAGACTGAATAGAAATGAATGATCAAATCAATAGATAAACAGTTTGATTATTATTAGTGTCGTAAACCAGAGTGCAGTAAAAAAATTGTGGCGCACCTTATCCTCAAATATCCCTTTAACGAGTGAATCAGTGTCAACCATACTTTGAACAGCAGTTTGCATCATTTTGTCTTAACTTAATCATTTTTTTTCCAGATCAATTGAGGCTAGATTAAAAAAAACCCAAAACGTTTCTTCATTAATGTGTACAAAATACTATAAATCTCCGTCACGCGTAAAATGGGATAGTTCATAGCAACTAAACTGTTCACAGCACTTCCTGCTTCTCACACACATTTTGCATACGCGTATATTGCCTACATCACAGCTCACCAATGACACTTTTTTGTGGAAAAACTTGTAATATGAAATTAATTTCATAATGAACACTTTTTTGCACTAAGGTTCTCAAAACATGCGTTCAATAAGCATAATGTCGCGATTAGAAAAACATGACGGTCTTGCTTTTGAAAGTGATATTGTCCCAGCTGTAAACCTATAAAAATCTGGAAACACCACCCACTGGGATTTTTAATTAGTATCTATTTTCTAGATTGCAGCTAACAAGTGTTTACAAAAAATTTAATATTGATATGTGAAGACAAATCGATATAAGTCATTGTGGAAAATTTGTTCGATAGCTGAGAAAATATTTGACAATAAGTTGTGCCACAAATATTTTTACCGCACTTAAAATCTATTTTCCTATTACAATTAATTATGTAGATGATTTTCCGCCCCCACCAACACATTTTAGATCATTTTAGGAAGCAGGATTCGACTCTGCCTGTCGGGGCTAACCCGGGCTGAGAGGGAGTATATTATTATTAAGAGTTAAACAAACTTATCTCCGAATGACTCAGTCCTTGTTACAGCATGTCCTAAGTACACAGGGACATATTTACACATACACAAGTATTTATTTCATAATATGTTGTCTCGATCTTGTCTACAGGTTATATAACTAAATACTATCAACAACGACTTGAGCGTTCCCTCTCTTCAAATCCGTCTTCGTCTGATCGATAAAATTGATCCCTCGATCGATTCGAGCGATTAGTTTCCTATCTATACTCAGGCTGAGCCAGGGTGCGGATCTTACTGTCTTGGGGGTCTTTTCAACTTGATCCTGTTGTTGTCTGGTCACGTCTTTGCGATCGGTATCTTCAAAGGGTAGGGTTATGACCACGGAGAACCAAACTCTGTGTAACCCTCCGCCCAGCCCCTTGTCCCAACCCCACCCTATCTGGGCGCTCCGTTAGCTCAGATGATATCATGCTGGACTGTGGAGCGTGTGGTCCAGGTTCGAATTCCAGACTGAACGTTCTTGAATTCAGGTCATATTGTGGGTGTTTCAAAGCTTTCTAATCGCTTGGCTCTGTCCGGTCGGAGACGGATGTTCAATTCGAAGGTCCCGCCTCTTGAATAACCTAATAGTGTTGAAAGTGGCGTTACGAGCCGTATATCACTCAACCACCACCACCCCGTCGCTCTACCCCACCCTGCCACCTATGTTTTCACGTATCCCTCCACCAAGTAAATCTCTCGCCCTACCCCACTCTACTTTCCTTTGTTATCTCATTTATAACAGTTGTCCTCTTTCGTCTTCCATAGAATATTGTGCTTGTCCGTGCGTCTCGACAAATTTCTCCTATCGAGATAAATAAAGGTTGTCACAATAAATTTAGCTCAAAACCATGACTCTGCACAGTGGCCACCAGCAATAACATCGTTATTGTAGTTTGGTATTTTGCATTTTGTGAAGCAATTTCCAAAGAAAACTATGTGGATTTCCCCCCAAAAAGGAAACCAAATTTTAATGTTGAATCATCCGGATAATGGCAATTTTTTAATTAAAATTTAGAGTCAATCGTGAAAAAAAGAAACACAAAATACCTAATAAGCTCCCAAGACGATTTTGATTTGGCTTTCCACAGAGTTTTGGGTGGTTTGGAATTCAACACAGAATTTTGTTCATTTCACTGCTTGAGTCCAACCCTGCACATCTGGATGCTGTTTTGAAAGCGGGTAGTTAGCCTAGACATACCAAATGTTGAATTAAATGTACTTTTTTTAAAGTTCGAGAATAGAAATAATTATTGTTGAAACCTGTTTCAGTTCTTTTATCTTATTAATTTTGATTTTGACTAGCCAGGGAGGCTAGAAAGGTCGGTGGAAGGGGGAGGGGGTAAGATATCAAAACACCCTGTATTGTTGTGTATTTGTCACGTACCAATGTATGGTCGCTATTATTGTGTACCAAAATTTCCCTACGGAGAGCAATAAAAAAGTGTCCATGTCAAGGCTGAAAGATGGACACGCATTGCTAGGTCGACACTGTTTGCTATTCCTGATTTATCTATCAATGTGTTTCTACGTGTCCTTACGGCCTATCTTCCCCCCTGTCTACCCATAAGCCCGTATCTCTCTCCCAAAGCGTATATAACGTGTTTTGAAAAAGTGTTGCTTATTTTGCTGCGAAAAATCGGTTTCCTATAAATAAACACAGAAAGGAATGCAAGGAAAAATAAATATATGAAAGAATGGATAAATAAATAAATAAATAAATAAATAAATAAATAAATAAATAAATAAATATAATATAATATAATATAATATAATATAATATAATATAATATAATATAATATAATATAATATAATATAATATAATATAATATAATATAATATAAATAAATAAATTTAGGGTGCCCATTATCGATGACGAAAGCGGTTGCCTTAGACAGGTGGATTTCTTAGACAGTGTCATTATATACGGTATAGTGAATAAAAATACCGCCAGGAGAAAGTAGGAAGTGGTCGTTTGTACGGTGATTGTCTTGGGTAGGTGGCCGTTAGAGCAGGTTCGACTGTATAGGGATAAGGTTGCTGTGACTGTAGACCTAGCCTACTATACTTCATATTTCAAGGTTTGGGACGTCATTGGGTTGTCAATGTGTTTAAATTAATGTCCCTTTTATTAAAACGCAAATCCTTTCTCCACAAGTATATGTACCCTTCTTTTTTTCTTTTGCGTATTCTTACTGGGAGCTCAGGCACTAACTGTTCAGTTAATTTTTACGTAAATGGCATCATCTTTTAAATCTACAAGAAAAAAAGCAGCAGCAGAGTTATCATTTGCCTGACAGGCAGTCGTGTGCAATTTTCGAAAGCGTTCTTATTGTTTGTACTGACTAGACTGACTTAAGATTTTGGAAAGGAATTACGTCTTAATTTTTGCCCCGACGGCGGCTCGAAGGACATGGTGAACTTATTCCGAAAACTTTCCGATCCAGTCTAGTAATTATATTATCAAGATTAAAAAAGCAAGCAAAAAAAAAAAAAACCCAACAAAAAACAACAACAACCTTTTCAGTTTGTTTAGTGCAAAGAAGTCTTTACATATTGTTTTTTTTTCTTTTGTTTTATCGTCCTTTTGTTTTTTTCAGTTCCTCGCTTTTTAATTCCCTCTCGTCTCGTCATCCAAGGGTCCGCATCATCAAACTACATGTACTTTGAGTCTTCGTGTTTTTGCATCGAGCTCGGTTCTCCTGCGTGCTACAGGGAAGCACCTAACCTCTACATCACAGACGCCGTTGGATCTAATTTCATTATTATTAGTATTATTATAGGTTTAAAACTGTCGACTTTAATTATTTTTAGAAGAACTATTTCCGTTGTAAAAAGAAAAAGTCGAAACCTAATGTGTCTAAAACTGGGAGTTCCTTTATGTTTTTGCTGGGGTTTTTTTTTGGTGTGTGTGTGTGTGTGGTGGGGGGGGGGGTACCTTAGACAAGGCTTATTCTTTATAATGTTTATAGTGTGACCAATTATTATAATGGTTGCATTGTTGCTTTCACAACGCTGCTGTGATCCAAGTAGAAGTCTATGCTTAACGACATGGGCCCATATAGGAAAAGTACCAGTACTTCCACCGAGGGGGGTCTGTTGCGGTTATTTTAGTGTCCAGCAGTGCTGAGAAAAAGCGTATGTCGTCTCAAATATCAGCCGGGCATACAGCCTTATATTGATCTTCGGGGAAGCTTTGAGTCAACATAGCCATGCAGTGTAGTGCACGGTGTATTACGGACATTTCTGAAGTGGGTGCAGGTCGTTTGCGAGGGAGATCGCAAGTGTCTTTCTCCTCAACAGAACATGGTTCCGAGCAATGCAGTTATCTTGTACCAATATCTTTCTTGGGTTTTTTTCCGCCCTCGTTCATACATACGCCCTTCGATTCTATTCTGATCTAATTGTGTCAATAAAGGTGTAAAAACACGTACATTTAAAATGAATCAGCTGCTATTCAGTTGCTATTTTTTGTGTCTGTTTTTTTCTGCCTTTTGTTCCACCTGCACTGTTATCCGTCTTGAATCCTCTTCAATTTTTTTTTTTCGTGTCAGTTGTGAAACAATATAGAACATGAATGAATGAATGAAAAAAGAAAAATTCTATAAGCATTAGTGTTCATCGCCGAACAATGCAGAGGGTACGATCTGTAGTTCTTAGCTCTGTCCAAACGTGTTTGTAATCCATTTGTCTATCTACTCATCCGTTCTAGATGCTTTCTTTGCCTTAAATTCATTACTTACTCTTTCCAGTTCAAAATACATTTTGGACAGACTAGATGTGCTTGCAAAGGTAAGCAATATCGCAGACAAGTGGACGATTCGATAATTTTGGTGGGCGGTGGGGATCACTCGGGTAGTGACAGGTGTTATTTTAATGCCCCGCTTCTTGGAAATATGAAAAAGCAGGTGGTGCTTGTTGTAAAAAGGTTATTGAGCAATGGATTAGACAGACTGTAAGTATAATCACAACATAGAATGGTGACCTGGAAGGGAGTGCAATGTGAGTCAGTCCATTCGTTGTGGACGCACTTTTTGGTCATCATTCACAGCTTGTGAAGACAAAATGTTTGGGTACTTTTAAAAATTAAATAATAACAAAAGAGTAACCTCATTATTCAAAGAGTTTTCAGTTCGGTTAATGTTATCCAAACGTTTTTAAAGCAGGCTATCTCGTGAAACACATACTAGAATTATGGAAATTCGGGTTTCTAATTAGTGTATGATGGTTCGAAATGTCTACTACGTGGCTTTTTATCAGCTGATGGAACATGTGATTTGTATTCATTTCATCCATAAAGAGCGACAAGCGATTTAGGATTGGGTGGAGAAAGACTTTAACGTTCACTGTGTACTTTTAGAAGTTGTTTAATTTAAGAATTGACTGCGTGGAGCATATCTGGGATACTAAACACACACACACACACACACACACACACACACACACACACACACACACACACACACACA
>NW_004797373.1:350725-355282 GCF_000002075.1 Aplysia californica
TATAATATAATATAATATAATATAATATAATATAATATAAATAAATAAATTTAGGGTGCCCATTATCGATGACAAAAGCGGTTGCCTTAGACAGGTGGATTTCTTAGACAGTGTCATTATATACGGTATAGTGAATAAAAATACCGCCAGGAGAAAGTAGGAAGTGGTCGTTTGTACGGTGATTGTCTTGGGTAGGTGGCCGTTAGAGCAGGTTCGACTGTATAGGGATAAGGTTGCTGTGACTGTATACATAGCCTACTATACTTCATATTTCAAGGTTTGGGACGTCATTGGGTTGTCAATGTGTTTAAATTAATGTCCCTTTTATTAAAACGCAAATCCTTTCTCCACAAGTATATGTACCCTTCTTTTTTTCTTTTGCGTATTCTTACTGGGAGCTCAGGCACTAACTGTTCAGTTAATTTTTACGTAAATGGCATCATCTTTTAAATCTACAAGAAAAAAAGCAGCAGCAGAGTTATCATTTGCCTGACAGGCAGTCGTGTGCAATTTTCGAAAGCGTTCTTATTGTTTGTACTGACTAGACTGACTTAAGATTTTGGAAAGGAATTACGTCTTAATTTTTGCCCCGACGGCGGCTCGAAGGATATGGTGAACTTATTCCGAAAACTTTCCGATCCAGTCTAGTAATTATATTATCAAGATTAAAAAAGCAAGCAAAAAAAAAAAAAACCCAACAAAAAACAACAACAACCTTTTCAGTTTGTTTAGTGCAAAGAAGTCTTTACATATTGTTTTTTTTTCTTTTGTTTTATCGTCCTTTTGTTTTTTTCAGTTCCTCGCTTTTTAATTCCCTCTCGTCTCGTCATCCAAGGGTCCGCATCATCAAACTACATGTACTTTGAGTCTTCGTGTTTTTGCATCGAGCTCGGTTCTCCTGCGTGCTACAGGGAAGCACCTAACCTCTACATCACAGACGCCGTTGGATCTAATTTCATTATTATTAGTATTATTATAGGTTTAAAACTGTCGACTTTAATTATTTTTAGAAGAACTATTTCCGTTGTAAAAAGAAAAAGTCGAAACCTAATGTGTCTAAAACTGGGAGTTCCTTTATGTTTTTGCTGGGGTTTTTTTTTGGTGTGTGTGTGTGTGTGGTGGGGGGGGGGGTACCTTAGACAAGGCTTATTCTTTATAATGTTTATAGTGTGACCAATTATTATAATGGTTGCATTGTTGCTTTCACAACGCTGCTGTGATCCAAGTAGAAGTCTATGCTTAACGACATGGGCCCATATAGGAAAAGTACAAGTACTTCCACCGAGGGGGGTCTGTTGCGGTTATTTTAGTGTCCAGCAGTGCTGAGAAAAAGCGTATGTCGTCTCAAATATCAGCCGGGCATACAGCCTTATATTGATCTTCGGGGTAGCTTTGAGTCAACATAGCCATGCAGTGTAGTGCACGGTGTATTACGGACATTTCTGAAGTGGGTGCAGGTCGTTTGCGAGGGAGATCGCAAGTGTCTTTCTCCTCAACAGAACATGGTTCCGAGCAATGCAGTTATCTTGTACCAATCTCTGTCTTGGTTTTTTTTCCGCCCTCGTTCATACATACGCCTTTCGATTCTATTCTGATCTAACTGTGTCGATAAAGGTGTAAAAACACGTACATTTAAAATGAATCAGCTGCTATTCAGTTGCTATTTTTTGTGTCTGTTTTTTTTCTGCCTTTTGTTCCACCTGCACTGTTATCCGTCTTGAATCCTCTTCAATTTTTTTTTCGTGTCAGTTGTGAAACAATATAGAACATGAATGAATGAATGAAAAAAGAAAAATTCTATACGCATTAGTGTTCATCGCCGAACGATGCAGAGGGTACGATCTGTAGTTCTTAGCTCTGTCCAAACGTGTTTGTTGTCCATTTGCCTATCTACTCATCCGTTCTAGATGCTTTATTTGCCTTAAATTCATTACTTACTCTTTCCAGTTTAAAATACATTTTGGACAGACTAGATGTGCTTGCAAAGGTAACCAATATCGCAGACAAGTGGACGATTCGATAATTTTGGCAGGCGGTGGGGATCACTCGGGTAGTGACAGGTGTTATTTTAATGCCCGCTTCTTGGAAATATGAAAAAGCAGGTGATGCTTGTTGTAAAAAGGTTATTGAGCAATGGATTAGACAGACTGTAAGTATAATCACAACATAGAATGGTGACCTGGAAGGGAGTGCAATGTGAGTCAGTCCATTCATTGTGGACGCACTTTTTGGTCAACATTCACAGCTTGTGAAGACACAATGTTTGGATACTTAAAAAAAAAAAAATAAACAAAAGAGTAACCTCATTATTCAAAGAGTTTTCAGTTCGGTTAATGTTATCTAAACGTTTTTAAAGCAGGCTATCTCGTGAAACACATACAAGAATTATGGAAACTCGGGTTTCAAATTAGTGTATGATGGTTCGAAATGTCTACTACGTGGCTTTTTATCAGCTGATGGAACATGGCAATGTGATTTGTATTCATTTCATCCATAAAGAGCGACAAGCGATTTAGGATTGGGTGGAGAAAGACTTTAACGTTCACTGTGTACTTTTAGAAGTTGCTTAATGTAAGAATTGACTGCGTGGAGCATATCTGGGATACTAAACACACACACACACACACACACACACACACACACACACACACACACACACACACACACAAACACACACACAAGCGCGCACACACACACACATTCTATCGTTATGACGTTATCAAGAAGTGCGTGTGTGAAGGACAGATATCTGCAGCTAGGTGGGGCGAACATCAGCACACGGGGAGATAAGGTGTAAAGGAAGAGTCATAATAATAATAATAATAATAGTCCCACTTTCTACATATTGGTGTATTGTGGACCATTCTTAACGTTGGTGTCACCCGTAGCGTCTTCAGTTTTTTAAAGACTTTTGTGTGTTCATGGTGCTCACTGACACAGAGAGGGCTTTATAAAGAGCAAAGAGTGATGGACTGCGCCTGGTCTGAGGTTTATTATTATGTTTTAGCTACGGTCTATGGTGAAGCCATTTTTATTGAAGTATTTTCCAGACAACCATTCTGTGTACCTTAAAGTAGCAACAAAATATTTGGCTCTTAGAGATACAAGAATCTTTCCACCTGAAGGATTGGACTTTCAGAAGTTCGATGTAAAGATGTGCTTGTGTGCGGTATAAATGTGCTTGGAGTACCGATGTCTTTAATGATTTTGCTGTTAGACTCTACGCCGTTGACCTCTAAAGACGTGAGTTCGATTCCAGTGTGGTGAAGGTTTCGATCAAATGTGTCTGTTTGTCGTGGGAGGAATTCTGAGTCCCGTCCAGCCCGGGGTGACCCAGGTAGGCAGCGTCGAAGCCCCCCCCCCCCCCTATCTATTTTGGTGTTGATTGGGCGATAAAACAGTTACAACTTTAGCATTCATTGACTGTATTACAGGCTGGCGTGTTTAATAATATCGTCGACCAGCGGTTCATATCGTACTTGGTCCACAATGTTGATCTTTTAAAAAAGAATTGCTGACTCTTTATATGGGGTATCATTTGCATGCGCTCCAGAAATATTTTGTCGAAATTCAAATTCTCAATGTTGTATAAATGGAAGAAAAACATGTAAATATTTTTAAATTGAAAGGAGACACGTACAGCAGTGACTGTTTGTATGTGTTTACATAGCGGCAAACCGAAAAGCCAACTTCAATAGACCGCTTGTAAAAAGCCTCAATGAGTGGTTGGCGGGTGTTCTGGTGTGATTTGCTCCTTATTTCCTATCAAACATCTATCGTCTTTATCTCTCCTCTTTCTTTTTTGAGTTTGTTACTCTCTTGTAACACCTCTAATCTTCGGTACTTATATGACCTTATTGTGTTGCTGGTGCCGTAAGACTCTTAGTAAAACATAAAACATAAACACCTCATGGTATCCATGCTAAAAGGGCACAGGAGCGTTGAAGAAAATTAATTGTAGTAATTGAAATGATATGTTTCTGCCAGTTTTTGAATGGAAACAAAATTCATCCGCCAAAAAAATGCTAAACAAAACAAAATGAATTTACATAGAATAAATTGAAATAACAATAAAATGAAATAAGACAAAATAAAATAAAATGAACTAAAAAGAGAATAATAAATAAAATCGCTCTGTGCAAAGAGCCGGGCTCATAGCAAGGCAAAATATTTTAAACATCCAACGAGCGTTATTGAAATTGATGACATTGATATTTATTGAGTCGACGACACTCTGTCTAAAAAAGACGTCCATGACAATGCTTAGATTCTTTTGTTACTCAGAGGTGTTCAGCGCGTCATCAGTCACGTAAGTGCTGCTCTGAAAAAACCTTTAAAAAACTATTGATAAGCTGTTCAAATGTCCTGAGCCTGAAATGCA
Source organism: Aplysia californica (assembly GCF_000002075.1). Classification (NCBI taxonomy): domain Eukaryota; kingdom Metazoa; phylum Mollusca; class Gastropoda; order Aplysiida; family Aplysiidae; genus Aplysia; species Aplysia californica. The sequence goes on from NW_004797373.1 coordinate 355,107, forward strand.
AAACTTTTCAGGAGGGAGAGAGAGTAAAAGTGAGAGAGAGAGAGAGAGAGAGAGAGAGGGAGAGAGAGAGAGAAAGAGAGAGAGAGAGAGAGAAAGAGAGAGGTGAAAAGAAGGGGGGGGAGAGAGAGAGAGATAGAGATAGAGATAGAGAGAGAGAGAGAGAAAGAGAGAGGGAG
>NW_004797373.1:355382-356738 GCF_000002075.1 Aplysia californica
CGTAGTGTCTTCAGTTTTTGAGACTTTTGTGTGTTCATGGTGCTTACTAACACAGATAAAAAAGATTTTTATAAAGAGCAAAGAGTGATGGACTGTGCCCGGTCTGAGGTTTATTATTATTTATCCGTTTAGGTCTAGTGTGCAGCCATTTTATTGAAGTATTTTCCAAACAACCATTCTGTGTATCTTGAAACAACGACAAAATATATTTAGCTCTTAGAGAGACAAGAATCTTTCCACCTGAAGGATTAGACTTTTAAAAGTTCGATGTAAAAGTGTACGTTTCTGTGTGGTATGAGTGTGCTTGGAGTACCGATGTCTATGATGGTTTAGCGGTCAGGGTCTACGCCGTTGACCTCTAAAGACGTGAGTTCGATTCCAGTGTGGTGAAGGTTTCGATCAAATGTCTCTGTTTGTCTGGAGGGATACTGAGTCCCATTCAGCCCAGGGTGACCCTGGTAGGCAGCGTCAAAGCTACCCCCCCCCCCTTGATCTACTATTGTGTTGACCGGGCGATAAAACAGTTGCAACTTTAATCATGGACTACATTATAGGCTTATGTGTTTAATAATATCGTCGACCAGCGGTTCCTATCGTACTAAGCCCACAATGTTGATCTTTTAAAAAAAAAATGCCGTCTCTTTATCTGTGGTATCATTTGCAGACGCTCCAGAAATATTTTGTCGAAATTCAAATTCTCAACATTGTATAAATGGAAGTATAGACATTTAAATATTCTTTAAATTTTAAGGAGACACTGCAGTGACTGTTTGTACGTGTTTTCAAAGTTGCAAACCGAAAAGCCAACTTCAGTAGACCGTTTGTTAAAAGCCTCATAGTATCCTTGCTAAAAGGGCACAGAAGCGTTGAAGAAAATCGAGTAGTAATTAAAATGGTTGTTCCGTGTTTTTCTGTCAGTTTTTGAATGGAAACAAAAATATGTTCCCGTCAAAAATGCTTAAACAAAGTAAAATTAATTTAAATAGAATACATTGAAAGAAAATGAAAGAAAACGAAATGAAATGAAAATGAATTGAATAAAAAAAATAAAATATAAAACGGGTCTATGCAAAGAGCTGGACTAATAGTATGGCCACAATTTTTAAACACCCAAGGAGCGTTATTGAAATTGATTACATTGATATTGAGTCGATGGCACTCTGTCTAGGAAAGACGCCTGTAACAATGATTAGAATCTTCTGTTAATTTATTAGAATCATTCAGCTCGTCATTTGTCACGTAGTAGTGCTGCTTTGAAAAATACCCAAACAACTCTGTTGGTAAGCTTTTCAAATATCATAAGCCCAAAATGCAAACTTTTTCAGGAGGGAGAGGGAGCGAACGAGAGAGAGAGAG
>NW_004797373.1:356941-359844 GCF_000002075.1 Aplysia californica
AGAGAGAGAGAGAGAGAGAGAGAGAGAGAGAGAGAGAGAACGGTTTCATTTCTTTTTAAATTGTGTATCGTTTCTTGTTATTTTAAATAACGATCAGAATCATTTGAATTTGGGAAAATGATTTTTCATGTACATGCAGCCTGAATCACTTCAGTAGCCAGAATCACAGATTAAGAAACTGCAACGAAAGACATTCAAAATTGTGTGCTGATATTAGATCTAGTACATCTGAACAGCTGGTCCACGAAACTTTTAGCGCAGCTGATTCTATGCCCACTTGGCCCCGGACGTTTTTACACGGCACAAGTGCGCAAATGGTATATGGGGCGCGAATGCTCTGTGCTGGGAACGTTATCAGGCTAATCCCAAAAGGGTTTTAAAGCGATTTTAATGGCCCAACCGGCTCGGCCAGACCGCAGTGACATTTTCACTTTGTCGTGTACGGCACTTTTTGACCTCCCCCCCCCCCTGCTCGAAGATCCTCTCCGATTATGAAGTGTCTCTCAGACGAGTCAGAGTCTCTGATATGTAAATTTTATAGGTATCCGTCGATTGAGATTTGTGTACTTTCTTGCGTCTGTTTGCATAAGAAACGTAAATAGAAATGTTTAAAGTGCAGTTAAGCTATCTTAACTCTTAATAATATACGGCACTCTAGTTTCAGCTGGCAAATAGCATAGCTCGGCGGTTAATAGTCATAATTAGAACCCCATCAAATCCTTCTGGCCTATTATCAAACTTTATATTTATAGTATAGACCTTACATTGCTACGTGTGTGGTTGGGGGTGATCGGGTGTGGTTTGCTTCTTTTTTCCTATCAAACATAATATGTCGTCCTAATCTCTCCTCCTTTTCTGTTTGTTATTCGTTTCTAACTCCTCTAATTTTTGGCCCTTTTATAATCTTATTGTTTTGTAAGTGCTGTAAAACCCTTACTGAAACTTAACTTACACTTCTACGTAGTCTGGTGCTCATTTCAAGGAAATAATATGTCAAACAGAAGCGAAATTACTGTGTTGTTTGTGGTGCTCAATAATACGATGGCAAAATTGGCTGCGTACAAATGTGAAATAACTTTCTGTACTCTAAGAGTTAAATTTTGCCCGAGAAAATACGATAGACGCCATGAGGAGAACCTGCTTATTCCAAACCGTAAGGAAGGGAAAGACTTTACGATGTCTATCAGGTTTTACGACATGCTGAGCTACGTTATTTATCTGTGCTGACTAAATGCATGCATGCGTGCGTGGGCCTAATGCAGGGATGTGTCCAGAAGAGTCGCCCACACGATTTTAAATCAAGTCATTTTTTTCTTAAGTGATTTTGTATGTACCAAGCACAGCTGAAATTCTGTTAAGAAACTGTCACACCAAAAAGAAACGCAGTGGTTCACAGAAGTAAGATCAAAGGGACGACTTCAGATTTATAGACACACAAAAACCCCAACCTCTGAGCATTTCTCTCAGCTTTTTTAAATGTATGTGGTAATTGCCCATTGGCGTTGTTATTACAGAGTGGCTTCTCGCGTACTCTCAAATTACACGTAATTGAAAGCAATACGAAACGCGTTGATTTTTATTCTTAAATCATTATCGTGTTCGTAAAACAAAATCTTAAACACATTGATGTATTTTAAAAAAAAAAAATTTCACGGTGAATCAGCGGTAGACTTGACTTTAAGAAAACAAAACTTCGGCCCAATTAAACCGAGAGAATTTCCACACAACAATCGTGTATAATTATTGCAGATAGTACAATCTGGCTCCACTCTGACAAAAACAGAGCAGACGACAGCGGAACCCGTCCCGCCTTACTCCAAAGTTCGATGACGTGTGTCCGAGCTCCCTCCATTCACGGCCAACAAAACGCTTAGTGAACCGTGCACACAGTTTTGATTTCGTCTTTTCCCGGCCCGGCGCGCTCGCACAGACTTGGAAGACTGTTGTTTGATTCCATCGATTCCCAGACGGATGAAACAACGGCACAACAACATGACAGGCTTTCAGGGTCTGTACCGGCCGTAACTTTACACGCACTTCATTCCAGATCCTTTACTTCGGTCAGGATTTTTAGCAGTCGTCGATTCCGATACGATATTGTGAATCCACAAGCCATTATAGACAAGATGAAGTCGAATTGTCTTTTTCAAGGTGAGTACGTTTCATACTGAACCTTTTCTTCATTGGTGTTACGTTTTATTATCGTATTAGACATGTTTATATTGTTTATCGACGGCAAGTTGTTGAATTGTACTTAGTCCAGCGAAGTTTTCCAAGAGATGAGAGGAAAAACAAAAACAACCTGAATGATCCTTCTAAAAATGTTACCTGCATTGTGTATCGTTTCTTACTTTTGTCCAAATTTAGGCTTTAATTTAGACAAAATTTAATATTTCTCAAGCACATTATGCAAATGATGATAATGATGACACAGATTAAGAAAGTACGAAAAAACAATTTTCAACTTGTTGGTAATAAATTAAATTTGACCATCAAGCGTAATATTTCTTTAACTTTGTTTTATAAAAAGTTGAAACACGATTTGCTTTCAACCACTGAAATCTATGCCTGATGACAGCCTTCTATTAAAATTATACATAAACGAGTTTTACCATAATTCTACAATGTAGCCACAACAGAATACCGTTTTTGAACCGTCCTTTTTCTGTTTGTGTGTCTTTCTGTCTTCCTTTTGGTGCTGGTATTTATTCCAAGTGGAGTCAGTGGTCTTGTGATTAGGCTGTCTGACACGTAACCAAAAGGTCAAGAGTTCGACCCCTGTCAGGGGTCCTATGTTACATTTTGAGAAAGGTACTTTACACGAATTTTCCTTTCTTCATCCAGGTATCCCTCCCCCCTTCTCTCTCTCTCTCTCTCTCTCTCTCTCTCTCTCTCTCTCTCTA
>NW_004797373.1:361115-362409 GCF_000002075.1 Aplysia californica
ATTATTTAACTACTCCAGTTTCACGCGTATTTGCACCACATTTAAGAGGAATTTTGTTTGATCATCCAGACACCATAATGTATGTTGATTCTTGAAGTGATCAGACGAGGACCGCTGCAACAGCAATGTTTCGTAATAACCCAGGAAAGGACCCTTGCATTAGAAAGTATGTTGAATTATAATAATATGCTGAAAAACAGATAATTGTAGAATCCATTCCAATACCATGTACTAATTCTAAGTCTTGTAGAATGTGTTGCCCACAAACAGAGCATCCATGAGCACCAGTTTTGAAACCATTTTCTTTGGAGCTATTTCATAGAGCAAATCTCGAGAGAAAAATTCCAAAACTTTCAGGAACTAAGAAGTCTAAAGAGCAGCTTATGAGAGCTACCACTCCACAGCAATATGAGAATACTCAGGAATCATTAAAATTTATTTGGTGGTCAGAACACTGGAATGCAACTCGCGTGATGAGAGCCATGTAAAGCTAACAGTTTTAACGCGCTATGGTATTTCATGGGATAGGATACTTTTGCATTGCTTTAATATGGACTGGAAGCGATGGATTTACTGAATATTCAAGAGAGACAAGTTGTTTTTAATTAATGATTAGCCAACCACGGGCAACAGTCATTATTAATTACTGGGTTGACTAGCGTCTGTGGTGTAGTGGTAAGGCACCTCGCTGTCGCACGAAAGAGACCCGAGTTCGATTCCCTAGCGGGAAGAACCTTTTTATCGAGTATCTTAGTCTTTCTGCTGGGATATTGCATCCTTCTCAGCCCGGGTTAGCCTTGGCAGGCAGGGCCTGAAGCCTGCCTCTTAAATGGTCTACACTGTGTCGATGAGTACGTAAAAACAACCTACATTAATAAAAGATTAAAACTTCTCGGTCGACTCGTGGGTTGGACTGAAACTACACGCTGGTCGTCTTTAACCCATGCCTGTTTATTTTTGTTTTGTAGTTGTTTTTTTATATTTTAAATTCGTTTTAGTAAGTGTTTTACGGCGCTCACCACTGCATACGGTCAAATGAGTGCGCTTTACCTGATTTAATGGGTTTCTTTTTTATCTCGCCCGCAGGACGTTTGGAATAGAGGGGAAGCAAGTCTGCAGTGATTGGATTCTACGGTTCTTGCTTGAGTGATTCCCCTTCCAAAATGTCGAAGGCTCTGAAGAAACTGAAGAAAATCCACATTGGTGACCATCTGCTTCACGGTGAGTAGAACTGGTGGTCGTGAAATGTTATTGTATCTGTGTGTGTGTACGTGCGTGAGTGTGTGTGTGTGTG
>NW_004797373.1:364268-367402 GCF_000002075.1 Aplysia californica
CTCTCTCTCTCTCTCTCTCTCTCTCTCTCTCTCTCTCTTTCTTGTTATAATAATTCCTTATGCCCAAAAATTGACGAGAGCCTGAAAAAAAAAACCCAACTTATTTTCGTATATATGAATGGAAGAGGATCAGATACCATCACGTGAGCCAATAATTACATGTAGATGTGTGTGTTTACCCGGAAGTAGCCTAGCAGCCAAGGAGTTCGCCATCTTGATTAAACGTTGAAATATTAACGAGACGCGTGACGCCTTATGGCAGCCGGCTCAAGTGAGCTGGAAGAGAGGGCTTTGTCTTGGCGTGACCTAGGACTTTTGGGGGGAGGGAGATCGATGGATGAGTTAGACTAGTAGGTAGGTAGTGACCACAGAGGTGGGTGGGAATGGACAGATTGTGCTACTGGGAGCTTTTTTTAAAAGTAGAGGTTTTACGGCGCTCGCAACTGCATACACTCATTATGAGCACCAGAAGATTAGAGGTGTTACAAGAGAGTAACAAACATAAAAAAGAAGAAGGGGAGATACGGACTATACATGTTTGATAGGAAAGAAGGAGCAAACCACACCAGAGCACCCGTCGACCACCGACATATTGGGTGCACGGAGGAGGGTCGGTATACAGACTGAGAGATAATATTATAATTGTGAGTGGTTTAATAATGACAGCTTGTTCTACGGGGTGCACTGGGGTAGGGCAGGGGTTGGGGGGCGGGGGCGGAGAGGGGTTGTAGTGGTACTTCCAGACGTTGTTGTTTTTTTAAAAATCACTACTGCTTTTCATGCAGGTGCAGAAAACACCATTCCATTTGTTTTGGTACCGCTGTTATTGTTACAAGATGTGGTGTTCACATTAGCATTGGTTCTGAATTTTGCTAAACCGTCGAACCTGCTCTAACGACCACCTGTCTAAGACAATGACCTGCATAAACTACCACATCCCACTTTCTCCACTGGGTTTTTTCCCCTGCATTATAATAATACTGTGCTGGGGGGACCACCTGTCTAAGAAGTCTGTGAAAAGACCATTATCATGACTGTTACATGTATAGTTAGATAAATAACAATAAAATATGTCTAAATCAGTGCTTGCCAAAGTGGGCGGTATCATCCTAAAAGTGTAAGATTTATTTGGTAATTTAGGTTGGTAGTTGTAAACATTTTCAACTGTGTCTGTGTTTCAATACGTGTATATTATTGCGGTTGTTATTGTGATCATCTTGAAAAAGTTGAGTAGACCAACTGTCTCTTCTTCTTTCACGTTCTGTGGTGAGTCAAAGACTAAAGGTCCGACCTTCTGGGAAGCGTTGCGTGATTGGGGAATCTTTCAAGGTGTAAATATTTTGACAACGGAAAGGAGCAACGGGTTTTGGGGTGCCGTTGAGTGTCATTGTGACTGAAGGTGTGTTCTCTGTGTGGGAGAAATAAGAAAGAAAGAGAGAAAGAAAGAAAGATAGAAAGTAAAAGAGAATGAGATGAAGACAGACAAGCAGGCAAAAATACAGACAGTCAAACTGAAAAAGGGAATGAAATCAGAGAAAAAAATCACTTGAATGCTGGACAAGGACAAGGATACACTTTCATTTGTATACTCCGTAGACAAAGAATGCACTATCAGAATACCACCAGATAACTACCACAATGCTATTTATGTATCTAGCTTTAACATTATTGTTAACATTAATCCTTCATTAAGAGAATTGGTAGATTTCTTGGGGTATTCGTTTTTTGGTTTTTTGTTTTGTCGAACTGCATGCCCCAGAATGTCCCAAAAATGTTCGATACAGTTCACGTCAGAATCATGGTTCCATGAAATCAATGTCACTGTTTTCGAAAACTTGCTTTATATAGCATTAACCCTTTGATGTGGAGCATTATCGAGTTGGAAAGTTATGTGCCTCTCTTGCATTTCTTCATTGTTTGTGAAAGACAACACAGCTGGCTGAATAATATATGTCTTCAATGTAATATGCCAATGCATTCAAGCAACGATAGAGTCGAACTAGAGGTGTGTGTCTTTTTATCAACAATGCCTCTGCTGATGATAAGTGTTCCATAGACCCGGTTTCTTTTTTTAAATGTAAGTGTTTTTACACCCCCATCGACACAATTTAGATCATTAGGGGACAGGCATCCGACCCTGGCCAGGGTTTCAAGATTCTTTAATTGTACCTAGATGAAATCTTACGTTCTTTCTGCAGTAATAAAATGTCTACCGTTAATTTTGCTGCCAACAAAACATATCGATTCATCCCGAAAAAAACCCCAAATAACAAATCCTCAAACCATTGATCTAGATTCCATTGATGGTGTGTCTTTGCCCACTCAAACATTGCTTCTGTGCGTACAGGATTGGAGAAGGATGAGGTTGCCATAAAACAGGTTTGTGATGAGGTTTCCACCCATATTCGCTTAACCTCCTTCTTGCGGTTCATACACTGACACTAAAAGTGCTAGCTCATCGAAGAGCTCATCGACCGCTTGCTGTGGCGAACGAAAGCGATCGTTTTCATGTAGACCAACAATAGCTTCGTCTTCGAAAAGAATAGTGTTTTTTCTCCTAGGCTTTCTAAAGAATCCCTCGGTGCCTATTTACTTTAGTCATAAAATCATACACTGCTTAAACCTGCATCTGTTGTGAAGCGGTACGGTGCTCATACATTGCTTGCATCAAAATCTGTGGTGAAGTGGTTCGGCACTTTGCTGTCGCACGCAGGAGACCTGAGTTCGAATCTTGATTTGTGAATTTTAAAAAAAATCGTATATATAGATCTTTCTGCTGAGATGCTGTATACTTTTCAACCTAGGTTGGACCTGACAGGCAGGGTCGAAGCCTGCCCCCCCCTCTCCCAAATGATCTAGAATTTTTTAGATGGGGACGTAAAAACACCTATAATTTAAAAAAAAGATAAGTTGTTGTATGTCTCTGAGAGAGCCACAAAGAGAGGAATAGATAGATAGGTAGATGGATAGATAGATAGATAGACAGCTATATATATTTTTTTTGGTAAGTGTTTTACGGCGCTCGCAACTGCATAAGGTCAAATGAGCGCTCGGGACTCACCTAATATTTTCAGTTGTTAGGAAATTTTTTAATTTTGCCCGGGTGGCGGCTGAAGCCTACTCTTAACGATTTT
>NW_004797373.1:370981-372880 GCF_000002075.1 Aplysia californica
ATAATGGTAATAATAATATTGATAATAATAATAGTAATTTTTTTTCTGATTGTTTTTAATTGTAGTAAAATTTTTACAGTACATGCATGCATACAATAAGGTCATGTTTGATAGAGTGAAATAAGAACAGAGGAAGACAAAGAACAATATACACAGATGGTCTGAACAACTTTGCTACGAATAACGCAAAGAGAACAACCGAGCTGATCAAATGGACAGACGATAGCAATGAATGGGGTACCATAATCATCAACGTCTGCTCCAGACTTGAAACCTGAAGAGGGAAAAGAGGGTCATGTAGATGCTGAAGATTAGGGGTGTTACTAGTAGAGAGTAATTTACAAAGAAAAGAAGGAGGAGAGATACGGACGATACATGTTTTAATGCAAAGAAGGAGCAAGCCGCACCAGAGAGTATAGTTTGTTCGTCCTGATTGTCTGATGCTGCTACTTAACTGTACTTAGCCTTTCTCACCGTGGATCAAGGTATAGACCACGAACAAACTCCTTCCACCCTTCCCTATTCTGTGTTAGCCTTTTGATGTTATTCCATGTCTTCCCACTTCTCTGTACATCAATTTCTATTACTCTTTTCCAAGTTCCAAGTGGTCTTCGTCTTGATCTTTAACCCTGAGGGTTTCAATCTAACACTTTTCTTGCTTATGCAGCTGCCTGTCTTCCTGAGAGTATGTTCAATCCATCGCCACCGCCTTCTTCCCACCTCATTTCTGAGTGGGCGCTAGCTGTCGTGTTCTCCTTAACACTTCCTCGTTGGTGACACTTTCTGGTTGGGTGAGTGGGAAAGGGGGGGGGGGTGGTTTACCATGGGGGAGCAAAGAAAAACCCCTGCCGTGATACTGCGTGTCGTAAGAGACGACTAAAGGTGCGTCTCCCAAAACGTGCAACTTCTTTTTTTTTTGTTGGTAAGTGTTTTACGGCGCTCGCAACTGCATAAGGTCATATGAGCATGCGGGACACATTAAACCTTTTCAGTTGGTAGGAAATTTTGAATTTTGCCCGGGTGGCGGCTAAAGCCTACTCTTATCGATTTTAGACCACCAAGGGATCTTTAACGTGCGCAACTTGCACACGGGCCCTCCGAGATTTTTCGGCCATGTCCGAGAAGGCTAGGCGTAGATCTTTCCTACCAGAAGATCAGGGGTGTGGATGAAAGACAGCAGTAAGGAGGGGCCAAGGAGTAGCAGTACAGAAAGAGTCAGGAGCCCAGAGGAGGGGGGCAAAGGAGGTGAGGTGAGTGGAGGGGGCAGAAAGAGGAGACGAAAGTAGACGACAGAACATTGCCTGAGAGCAGGAAAGGAGGGGAAAGGAGACAATTTCAGAGAAGAAAATGTTTCGGTCGCTACCCGGATTCGAACCCGGGACCTTTCAATGAGAGGCCAACACCTTAACTTCTAGGCCACGAGAGCCCCCAAAGTGCCAGTTTGCAGAGGGCCAATTACCCGATCCTTGAAAAAACTGAAAGTTACAAAAGCACAAATAAATACGCCTATTTTTTTCGATCTTGGCTACAAAATTCGTGCGTATAAAATACGCGGCTATAATATACGTCGTATATGCGTGGCTCAATTAATTATTACTCGTACGTCTAAAATATGTGGCTACAAAATAGACTACAACATTCGCACGTTATTTTTATACACTAGATCTAGATCTAGTAATCTGAACCCAAAGACTGTAGAGAAAGCATTGCTGTTTTTGTGAGTGCAGCTGTATATTAGGTGAAAAGTCTGTTTTGTATGGAAGAGTGAATGTGGCACAGAGCAATCGAGCATGTGTGTGCGTGTGTGCGTGTGTGTGTGTGTATGTGTGTGTGTGTGTGTGTGTGTGTGTGTGTGTGTGTGTGTGAGAGAGAGAGAGAGAGAGAGAGAGAGAGAGAGAG
>NW_004797373.1:374228-377747 GCF_000002075.1 Aplysia californica
CCACCCATCTGGCCACTCTCCACTCCCCTACCCCCTCACACACCACTACCTTCTACCGCACCCACCTCTGAAAAAATTTTTTTTTTTAAATTGAAAGAAAGAAAAAAAAACAAGAAAGAAAGAAAGAAAGAAAGAAAAACATATACGGTCAGATGGTGTAAACTTAAAGTAGGACCCATAGCATTCACACCACACTTTCCTTCACTTGTCTCTACTGTTCAGATTTCCATACCAACTTCCTTGAGAATTGCACTATTATCTTAAAGCCACAGCCAGATCGAAGCCCTATAATCACATTACTTTAAACAGGTTGTGCCACGCTGTGGCCGCAGGTTAATAGGTCGCCACCTCAGAATTACAAAGTCCTATCTGACATTCTGGGCCGTTTTGAGTTACTACTCTTATAAGACCATGAGGTGGGAAAGCAAATTTTTAATTCTCTATCTGTCTCTATTCCCTCTATTAAAATCGTAAGAATATTCGGGGTCGTTATCAAGATATTCAAAGAATTTTATTCGAAAAATCTAGACATGTTATTAATGTGAAACTCAAAAATTTTGACGTCAAGTTGCTCAAAACTAGGTATTGGACAGATAGAACTGTGTTATTCTAGGGTAGCGAGGTCTTGGTGCGTTAAAGTACCGCTCAGATTAATAGGATTAAGTCTTTGTAAAGGAGTGGGGATCTCAAACAATACGGCAAAACCAGGGCAGAAGTGGGGTGGTGCACGCCATAATGTGCAAAGAGCGTTTTATCCAGTGCCTAAAGGTCGGCGCGGTGTTTGACTTTCGCTCCAAGTGTGCTGGTTCGTGTATGTACACTATTATAATACCTTGTCAGAATAGAATCTGCTGCTGGGAGGTGGATGGTGGGTGCGTTCATACAGCAGAATAATGTGATACTTTACTCGGTGGAAAATGATTTATCTATCTATCTATCTATCTATCTATCTATCTATCTATCTATCTATCTATCTATCTATCTATCTATCTGTCCATCTGTCTATCTATCTATCTATCTGTCCATCTGTCTATCTATCTATCTATCTATCAATCGGTATCCTGTCTGTCTGTCTGTCTGTCTGTCTGTCTGTCTGTCTGTCTATCTGTCTGTCTGTCTGTCTGTATGTCTGTCTGTCTGCTTGTGTGCCTTCCTGCCTGCCTATCTATCTATCTATCTATCTATCTATCTATCTATCTATCTATCTATCTATCTATATGCATTAATGTATCGGATTGTGATGCTCAGTGGAGAACAAGAAATGATTTGATACTGTCTATCAATCATTTACACATCTGTTCATCTACGACATGTTTGTCTATGACAGTGATTTAGGAGCTCAATTCGTAGATCCTGATTTTTTGTTTTTGTCGTGCCCTCTGTTGTCTTTGACTGCCTTTTTTACCCTTCCCCAATACTAAAAAATTAGAAATTTATTGCGTCAATATTCTTCTCTTTGCTCAAACTCACTCTCAGAACTACTGTCTTTCCACCTGTCTAAGCACCATTCAGTACTCGTATATTCCTATTTTGCAGGTCATCTTCCCTTCTGACCCCCCTCCAGCATCTTTTTTTTGGTGGGGGGGGGGATTTAGATGTCCATCGTGTTTCTAACAGCGAGCTTTTTTTTTCTTTTATCGTTATATGGGTAGCGATGTGAAAGCAAACTGCATTTGTAAAGAAACAGGAGACAGCGTTCCTGTTTCTACGGTGATTTCTGTTTTAAAAAATGAAATGTTCTGTGTATATTAACCGGTGTCTTTGTGTAGCCTACTGTTTAGACTGTTTGGCCTTACCGACCCAAAGACATTAGATAAAACCTTTTTTTTTCACATTATGGAGTGCACCACTCTGCTTGTGCTTGTTTTTGTTTTTAATTGTTAAAACCTACACTTCTTCACAAAAACTTCATGTGAACACAGCAGGCCCCAGAACTGTACAAATTGAACATAACAGACCCAGTTGTGTATTATGTATGTCGTTACGCTCATAAGATAATTGCCCACATCATTTTTGGCCGGTTTGGAGTTTTTTGTTCTGAAATGAAGAGCAGAGCTAGCTCGGTAATATGTAGTTTGCTTGGACAAAAGAATAATCAAAATATAAAATCAATTAAATGTAACAACATTCAGATCTTTCAGAGTTCAGCTCGTCAGTTTTTTTAAAGAAACAAGGTTTTTCATCTCATTTTCTCAAAATGGCTAAAAATGACTTAGGCATTTATTTTATGACCGTCACAGTGTGAACCTAGCAGACCCAATCAACGTACATTGTGACATTGTGAACGCACCCCTTAAGTATCCTCACATTAAGCCGTCTGCTGAGAGCGAGAGTGGAGCAATGACGTCACCGGCTCAGCGCAATGACCACAGCTGGCTAGCCATGTTCCCTGGTTCTGTCTCCGGGGATTTACCGCCACAACAGAGACTCTCTCTCTCCCTCACACATACACATACATACTTACAAGTTACAGACTCCTGGATCAACATTACACTGTGTTGGTAGTGATGTCAAGACGTATAGATTTGTGATTCTGAAATCACAGCATAGGACAATGAAAAACAAGTACATGTAATACGTTTTGCTCAAGGACATTTTTTTCTCTTTTCACTAGTTAGTTTCAAGTGAGCTGATGAATTGCAGGTTAATTCTTTCTAAGGGATAACTTTTCTTACCAGTGTAGTACAATGTGAGCATAGAATATTTAGAAATATTGGTGGTCTATTTTGAACTCAAGCCTGGAAAATATCAATAAGTCAATCCCGGTCTTTTTGTGTGAAAAACCAATACGATCTATAAAGTACTGGTGGCTCCAGACAATCTTCGTTAATACGCGTCCTAACTTAAACTAGCCAGACAACTTCATTCATTTTTTTTTTTAGCCACTGAGATAACTTTTAAAACGGTTTCCTTTTAGACGTTGTAGTTAGTTCAGCGCTTTGAATACGGTAACCAAAGTTTAGAATAGGTCAAAGTAACCTGTTAGTATTTCAAAACCAAACGTCTTTTGCGCATAAAAAACAACACCGAAGCTGATCGATTCGATTATTTTTAAAAACAGTCAAACAGGATATGTCAAATACACATTTAAATGTATGTGTTTACATATTTGCATTAAAGTAAATCAACCATGGTGTCGAAGGGCTAAAGAAAATCGAGATCTTCTGTGATTTAATAGACGGATATTGAGGTAGCCGGACCTACCAGTGATAGCCTACCTACCTTCCGCCCTTCTTGGAACAGTGAGTGAGAAAAGTCGTCGACGAAATCGCCATCATGTCTCTGGCAGTAGGCACATGGGTACGGCCGGACTCCAGGTTCAAATCTCTTCCCAAACTGATGGACAGTGCGAGTCCGGCAAGGCCACCCAGGATCTTCGGACGGGTCATGACCCCGATTTTCCCGCGCTCGGCAGATATGGCCGTCCCCAAGTCCTCAACTCTTGAGTTTACGCGATCCAGGTGGGGGTTTGTGTGCGGCTTGTCTGTGTGTTATGCGCCATAGTGTGTGTGTGTGTGT